>NW_024713681.1:0-15000 GCF_018991925.1 Homarus americanus
TAGTGCTTAATTCAGTTACGTATTGCTACACACACACACACACACACACACACACACACACACACACGTTCGAAAACAGTATCATAGCAACTATAGACCCTGATATATCTAATGCCTCGGAGTAATAGGACTTAATCCCTTCCAAGGAAAGATTAAGCTTAACCGCTTTAAATATGATGACTGTTTCCTTGAATAAGATGATACTGTTCTCTGGAGTTGCCAATCACCCATGCTCAAGAGCTTAAGTAGCGCTACGCCAATTATATGAAATGAACTCAAAACCTTAGCTATTGAGAACTGCTCTATGAATATTACAAGAAATCCAGCCTTTGCAAGTGTTAACATACCGGGACAAAAAGGCCTATCTTGCATCACCAGCTAATAGTCATACATTAATTGTGATACAGGATAGGAACGCCCATTAAGATGAACCACAGGATCATTGGAAACATGCCCCTCAAGTAACCATCAGGTGGCTCCGTGGCAGCAAATCAAGCGCCATTGGCAGCCAGCAATTACAGGAGAGGTCACTGGAGGAGCATCTATTCATGTAATTCCTGGAAATAGCATTTACGAAGACAGATGTGAAGTAAATTGCAGTGGAGCCGACATATGTAAGCAATTGAGGAGAATTGACCATAATGACCAATTATCGTTAGGTGTGAACACCCGTGCGCAACAGCACGAAGGGAAGCTGTGGTATCCTGGCTGCCTCCTCTGTTAATTACATTTCAAGCTGGTTTTTATTACAACCTTTCTGTTCTCAGTGCACCACATAAGTGTGTTATACAGCAGTGGAATTTCCAAGCAGCTTAATATATTTCAATATCTTCTATTGTTATACCGCAAGGTGGGGCGGTGATACCACTGTATATTCTTGGTATATATCATTTCAAAATGTTTATTCACGCTTCATGGAGTCATGGTTGCATGTTACCTATGAATGTCCCAGGTGAAGAGGTTTACTGGCAACAAAACGCGATTTTGGTGTGTGTGGAAGTACTGTATATGCTGCGATGGAGTTAAGTGCAGCAACTGTTGCACGTTATGCCGCGACATGGAATTTCGTGAAAAAAAAAAAAAAAAAAAAAAAAAAAAAAAAAAAAAAAAAAAAAAAAAAAAAAAAAAAAAAAAAAAAAAAAAAAAAAAAAAAAAAAAAAAAAAAAAAAAAAAAAAAAAAAAAAAAAAAAAAAAAAAAAAAAAAAAAAAAAAAAAAAAAAAAAAAAAAAAAAAAAAAAAAAAAAAAAAAAAAAAAAAAAAAAAAAAAAAAAAAAAAAAAAAAAAAAAAAAAAAAAAAAAAAAAAAAAAAAAAAAAAAAAAAAAAAAAAAAAAAAAAAAAAAAAAAAAAAAAAAAAAAAAAAAAAAAAAAAAAAAAAAAAAAAAAAAAAAAAAAAAAAAAAAAAAAAAAAAAAAAAAAAAAAAAAAAAAAAAAAAAAAAAAAAAAAAAAAAAAAAAAAAAAAAAAAAAAAAAAAAAAAAAAAAAAAAAAAAAAAAAAAAAAAAAAAAAAAAAAAAAAAAAAAAAAAAAAAAAAAAAAGTAAAGTGTTGACCTTTTACAATGCGTCATGCTACAGGACGTGCAGCACATTGTTGCAACTTTGAAATTTTTACGTTATATCATCTCCCGGGTATGTTGCAGTTCTCCTTTCGTCGCAGAACACTAAGCTGTCACATTTACCTGTCGTTGTTCATCTCTCTGGCCCCCCTCCTAGCACTCTTTACATTCAGCAGTGACATTTCTGCCTCTGCCTTCACTGGTATTATTCTGCTGAGTTAAGCTAAGCGACGGAATTTTCAATCAAATTGCTCTCCAGGTATGTAAAGATGGTGATTTTACTCTCCAGGAGAAAGTTGATGTGACTATGCGCGCCTCCAGCTGTATATGACGAGACTGGTCTTCTTTCCTTCAGTCCTTGTGCACTTTGTATTCGTCGCCGGAGCTGTGGATGGTTTTAGTATTCTATTCCTTAATTTTCCTGAACGATGTGGCAGAGGAAAAAAAAAAAACATCGTTGCTGGTATAATTATGCTATTAACATAATCAGATATAAAAATTATTAAGATTATCGCTTCTTTTCGTCTGTCTGTCTGTCTGTTTCTGTCTATCCGTTTGTCTGTCTGTCTGCATGATTACTGCAACATAAGGACTACAACGGCTGCACTTTGGCGATACTAGTCCATAATACCAATGAACTTAGAAGGGGATAAATCAAAGCCTCGTCCAAAGCCAGACTTCTGCACAGAAGTCAGAACTGAACAGAGTAGAGGGCGTGAACAAGCACCTGGAGTTAGATAAATACTCACATGTTATTAAAGTGATATCTTATGTTCTGATCTATATAAGATAGCAGCGTGTTAATAATGATAGCAAACAAGAGAGAGAGAGATGCAACAGGAGTGATGGTAATTAGAATGTGGGTGTCTGGTGTTTATATAAGCGTAGAGAAGAACATAAGTTAAACCAACAAATCCAGATTCTAGACATTGTACGATGATTTCTTTCCTTGTTGGAAGTAAAGAAACAATATCTTTACCTAAACACAAAAATAGGTCAGGAATTGCACACTTATGACTCAGACAGAAATAAAACTGCGTCTCGCGTGCCAATCGAAGAAAAGAAATTAAGATACGATACAGCGAGACCCAGCATCAAACTCCTCCACCGACAACTTTCGAGAAGAGAGATGCTTTAAAATCAATTTATATACACGTGCCTCGGTAGAGATAAGAACAACAGGCAAGTCAAATAAAAAAACCAAAAGCTTAGTATATAATAAATAAACCTGGAAAACTATCATATAGAAAGAAAAGACAAGATAGTAAACAGGGTATCGATACCTCAAACACAGTAAAAAGCTCTTCGAGAACCGATGATAATGAAGAATATTACAACAATAAAACAAAAAAGAAGACAGATGGTGCTCCCCATCTAAATTTTATAAATTGAACAGCAAATTAAAACTCGGAGTATAAAAAAGAAAGAATACTGAATTATCAAACTAAGCTATCGACATTTAACTCGACCGCCCTGACTTCACGACTATGAGTAAAGATGCCGCAATCCACACAACTCTCCACCAAACCTAGAGTTCAATTAGTGAAAGGCCTATTAACTAAACGAAAAAAAGACACTTTGAATGGTTTAAATGACAAACAGATCCAAAAGGATTACATAGGCCACCTCACTCTGAAGCAGCGACATAATTATTTACTCTTCACGTGTGTAATATGACAAACACAAATAAGGAAACCAACAAAATTACACTACAAGCAGTACAAGAGAAGACGTGCTAACCTAACGTAAACACAGTCTCCTACACCCCCCCCCTCCCTTCAACACCCCACCCTCAGCCCTTTAACCTCACCCCCTTCCCCTTAAGTACCCCCACTCCCATACCACCATCCAACACCTCCCAGCCCCCTTACCCTTATCACCTCCTAGCCCCTCCTTCCCAAGCACTCCCAGTCCCCTCATCTCCCTCCAGTACCGCCCAACCCTCTCATCTCCCTCCAGTACCGCCCAACCCCCATCTCCCTCCAGTACCTCCCAACCCCCTCATTTCCCTCCAGTACCACCCAACCCTCTCATCTCCCCCACAGTACCTCCCAGCCTTCCAACCCCTCAGTTCTCCCTCCTCCAGGATCTCCCAAGCCCCTCCCCCGGCACCTCCTAGTTCCCCCTCCCTCCCTCAGCTTCCTGTTATATGAAGGGTCGAAAATGGACAAAAATACATTATTCAATTCCATTCATTATGCTGTTGTTTGTTTTCTTGTATACACGAATAATAAAACTGCCTATACAGTATTTCATAGTTAACAATATTTACTCAAAACTTCTTACGTCACTCGAAAACACCTCAATAACTAAACTCGCTGTACATGGATACTTTTATTTTATTTATTTTTTATAATTATTAGCGAAAATTTTGTAGTAGTAGTGACGCACTGACGTAAACAACATTAATATATAAGTGAGAACTTATGTAGATGTTTTCAATCAAGAATGCAGAATGTTTTTTTTATTTTTTATTTAATGTCATTTTTAAATGATCTTTGTATATAAAAGGCTTTACATATAAATTATTTTAAATATTTTAAAACATTTCCACGATACATGATCTCATAAATGTTTTCAAAACATATTTTTTTTCCCCTAAACTCCTTCAGTACCAAAACAAAATATTATAAATACGTGTTAATGTTGATGCTGTAAATGTACAAATGAACACCCTTGACAGGCAGGGGCTCCAGTAAGGCTCACTTTACATATTATACCTAACTGGCACCTCGTCTAAGTTGCACATGGCATTAGTCTTGTTGCTTCCAGAACGAAAACTTAAGAAACAAACGTGAAACAAAACAAAACGAAAACCATACCGTCCGTCAAAACAAAAGTTCATTCTCGTTTTCTCTTTCAATTTATGAACTAAAGGCGAATATATACATACCTATAAATATCATGAAACGAAATGTTATGGAATCTCTTGTGGACGATAAGGTGAAGGACGAACGAAATAATATGGAAACGTTTGGATTTAGGAAGAGTTTGGGCTGAGGTGGTTAGGCTGTAGACGTCATGTTCCTTATACACCGGAACAGCCCATTTATGTCCTAATTAACGAACATTTATTACTATCTCTTATGTAATATTTTAATTGCAACAGCGTGTCCATCCTACTTCATCATATTATTATTAGTAGTAGTAGTATGCGGACCGCTGCAAATATGTTGAAGGAAATCTGCCGGGACGTCATGAACCAACCCTCCTTCCACTGATGGCGAGATCTTCCAACATAGGACTTCAAACACTTCTAACGAAGCCCGTGTGACGTCAGTGCTCGAGGATTCGGACGCGGGGACAGCGAGCTTCGACATCAGGATTTTGATCCCATGGCCGTTTGTCACTGTAACCAGCTCCTCGATGCTGCGCATAGGAGGAACGAGAACGACAAGAGAAGGGGCATACGGAGAGAATACAAAATGTTGATCAAGGCAGCTTCACTCCTTAGTGTACACAACTCGGGTGGGATGACCAAGCGCAAGATGTTTCTACGCCAGACTCATGGAGCTGATCTCCCGAACAACAGAAGCAGCAGCCCAGAAGTTATGCTGGCAGTTTGATGAGATGTCGACTGTCCTTCTCTTCTCCTTCGGTCGGCTTTTGCCTCAGGGAACTGAGAGCTCCCTACTCCGACAACTGCTGCAGATATTGACTATGAGGCTACAGTCACTGAATGCCGCATAGATCTGCGGCACAACTAATTTAACACAGATAGGATAGCTTATGTATTAGGATATTTAATATTAAGGTAAATAAATGGTGGCGAAGGTGTGGCTATTGGGGAGGCTGAGGTCACGTTAAAAAAAAAAAAAAAGTAGTAGTTGTAGTAGCAGTAATAGTACACGATGCTTCACGCATGACTGGCCGAGGTTTATCGGAACAGAAGCAGCAGCTCAGAAGTTACGTTGCAGCCTGGTTGAGAATGACTGTCCTCTCTTTACTTAGGTGTGCATTGCTTTGCCTCAGGGGAACGCGATCTTCGTCCCCCAAAGCCGAACAACGGTTGCAGATATTGACGATAAGGCAACAGTAACTGAATGCCGCTTACATCTGCGGTTTAACTAACTCAACACAGCTAGGATAACTACGTTTGTATTTGGATATATAATATTAAGGTAATAATATGGTATGAAGCGTATGGCTATTGGGGAGGCTGAGGCCATGTTAAGAAAAGTAGTAGTAGTAGCAATAATAGTAGTAGCGTACTCATTAGTATTGCCAGAATTATTGTTATTAGTATTATCATAATTATTATTATAATCATATTATCATCATCATCATCATCATCATCATCATCATCATCATCATCATTATTATTATTTATTATAATATTATTATTATTATTATTATTATTATTATTATTATTATTATTATTATTATTATTATTGCTCACACCTACAGTGAAGTCCTCCTCCTCGCCATCTTTGACACCCACTAAATATCAACTCAACAAATGACGTCAACACAAGGAGTCATAAATCCACACGTGCACAAGGTCGTCGACAACTGTGCACATTGTGAGGTTGTGACGCACATACTTAGTGTTACCACCAAGAGTAGAGGACGATGTGTGACGAGAGTGTGACAGTGTGGTGGCGTGACTGTGCGGGACGGTGTGTGATACGAGGCGACAGTATGTGAAGGAAGTGTGACGGCTGTGTGTGGTATACGGTGTGTGGGTGGTTGTGTCGAGTCTTCAAGGTTCATTGCGTGTTTGGCGCGAGAATTGCCCTTCAACACGGTGTTTAGAATCATTTAACTTTAGAATCTTTTGTGTTCACCTCTTCCTTGATTGTGTTCATCCTCCCTGATCATGTGAGGTGTGTGTGTGTGTGTGTGTGTGTGTGTGTGTGTGTGTGTATGTATTCATCATCCACTGCCTATAATATCCACACCCCTCCTTTTCCTCACCTCCACCCACCCTTATACCTTACCTTCCACCCACTGTCCTCTCCCTCACCTATCCCTCGCCTCCACCAGCCTGCCCGCCCTCACCATCCCTGCCCTCTTCCTCACCCACCCTGCCCACGATCAACACAACTACAAAGAGAGACACAACATAAAACGGCTATCAAAAATGTATTGCAAGAATTATGGCATAAATTCTTTCCCTTTCCGGCATAACAATACGTTTAATGCTGGCCCAGGGGAACCTTGAGTTGACTAGCAATAGACTCTCTTCCGCCCCTGGGGAGGACGGACGGACAGACAGACGGAAGAGGAGATAGTGAGAGGAAGAGGAAGAAAGAAAGACTAACGAAGATGAAAGAGGGTAAGGAAAAGAAAAAGGAGAGGAGGATGAATGAAAACAGAGAAAAGAGATAGGAGAGGGATAGGGATAGGAAGAGAAAATGAGAGAGGTTAAGTATAAAAGAAAATTAAAATAGGATAAAAAAGAAGAAGAATTAAAAAAAGAAAAGAAAGAAAAAAGAAAAGAAAAAGAAAAAGAAAAAAGAAAACGAAAACGAAAACGAAGAAGAAGAAGAAGAAGAAGAAGAAGAAGAAGAAGAAGAAGAAGAAGGAAGAAGAAGAAGAGAAGAAGAAGAAGAAGAAGAAGAAGAAGAAGAAGAAGAAGAAGAAGAAGAAGAAGAAGAAGAAGAAGAAGAAGAAGAAGAAGAAGAAGAAGAAGAAGAAGAAGAAGAAGAAGAAGAAGAAGAAGAAGAAGAAGAAGAAGAAGAAGAAGAAGAAATAGAAGAAGAAGCATGATGAGAAAGGAACCAAACAAAATAAGAATGATAAGAAAAGAGAGAAATAATTCAGTTCCACGAAAAATAAACTAACGAACCAGGATGTCAAAATCGTAAGAGAAGGAAGAAAACACGAAGAATAATAAAGAAACAGGATTAGAATAAATGAAACAAGAAAACAAGAAGCAGGGCGAAAAAGGAAATAATTGGTGAAAAAGTGAAGAAAGGAAGAAATAGAGGAAGAGGAGAAGGAGGAGGAGGAGGAGGAGGAAGATGTGATACCATCAGGACCACGACTACTGGCTCAAGTTTTAGTGTCCAAAATTCTCTGTTGTCAGGGATTATGATCCTTACCAACAGGTTCTTAAAGTCAATAATACATTATCAGTAGCCTGTCGCTAAGGTTTGTGACCCGCCAGCAGAGGTGGGCAGCAGGTGGTGGGTAGAGTAGACAGATGGGCAAAGGTGGTAGTAGGTAGGATAGATGGTGGGCAATGGTGGTGGTGGGTAAGATAGATGGAAGCAATGGTGGTGACAGGTATGAGCGTAGGTGGTGAGCAGTGATGGTGGTGGACAGGGCTAAAGATGGGCAATGGCGAAGGTAGAAAAGTGGGTGGGCAAGAGGTAGACAGTGTTGGTAGAAAAGGCAGGAGGAAGCAGGGAAGTGGTGGGAACAAGGGCAGGAGGTGGGCAGGTGGTGAGTAATGTAGCACCAGGCGGTTCTGAATATGACCTCGAAAATTTCACAACACAAACGATTCTGAACACAAGGTGAACAATTCTAACACAGTTTGAACGATTCTGAACACAAAGGTGAACGATTCTAACACAGTTTGAACGATTCTCTGAACACAAGGTGAACAATTCATAACACAGTTTGAACGATTCTGGAACACAAGGTGAACAATTCTTAACACAGTTTGAACGATTCTGAAACACAAGGTGAACAATTCTAACACAACTTGAACGATTCTGTACCTCATCAGAATGGTTATTATTAATTAGAACAGCAGACAACACATTTTAAACGAATCTAATTGGCTTGACCCATTCCGAACGGCGCTTGAAACCTTCTGAATATCGTTTGAAAGACGTGAACACCGTAGGTCACCTTTATTGCCTGCTCACTGTGCAAATGGTAAATGAAGTGTACATATGCAAATGAGCTACACCAAGGGAGGAATACATCAGACAGGTGCAAAGTGACATTGAATTAACCCTTAAAATGTCTCGTCACTTTTAAGCTCCAACAATATCATATCAACGCAATAAATGTATGAGGGATCTTTGTGTGTCGGATATGTATGATGTATGTATGACAGATCTCTTGTATGTATGATGCATGTATGACAGACTCTTTGTATGTATGATGTATGTATGGCAGATCTCTTTGTATGTATGATGTATGTAGTGATAGATCTCTTGTATGTATGATGTATGCATGACAAATTTCATGTATGTATATAAATAAAAATTTCCAACATGTAAAGACTGATTACATGAGTCATTGGAAACCGCTGAATGTACTAAATGAGTTACTAGAAACTTTCATATCGACTATATGAGTCACCAGGGGTTTAAACTGATTTCAGTGTTCAGTGAGGGCGCTAATCTACCTTCTGAGTCAGTCATGGAGATCAAAAATAAATGGACTATCGGAGGCAGTCTAGGTGCTCATAATTGTGATTCTGAAAATATGAGAGCTCAAACTACTCTGTGAGGCAGTCGAGATGCAGACATCTGTTTTTTTAATTAAATGATTCATATATGAGGTGAATTATGTTGAGGCGTCGAATCAGCAAAACAAAAAATCGAATCAGAATTATATTGCTCTACATTGAATTCTTGAAGCCATTAGCTTCCCTGACTCAACAAAACAATAAGTAGCCCGGAATAAAAATCGTTCCATACTTAACGAAACCGAATCAGCAAAGTCACAGTCAATAAAAAAGTCGACCCGAACCATCCATCTTATTATCCGTATCATGTAGTGTTGTTGGTGTCAGTGCGATTGCAATCAGCTGGCCTAATGCACTGTGTCACAGCTGGGAGGGAAGGCAGGGTGGGGCCTATATTTCTGACACGCGTCCGAGGAAACAGCAACAACTAGTTGATTCAGAGTGGCATACACGACAAAGAGAGTGACAAGTTTTGAGGGGGAGAAGCAAGAGAGAGAGGAGACCTGGCGCTGTTTCTATGAAAGAGGAGGGAGGGAGGGAGAGGGAAAGAGGAGAGGTATAGATGGAGTTGGGTGAGGTGGTGGTAGGCGTGGTGTAGTTGAGTGAGTTTGAGGAATGAGGGCGAGGAGAGTAGGTGGAGTAGGGTGAGGGTGGTGAGTGATGAATGAGGAGAGAATATCAGAGCGGGGTTGACGTGGTTGGAGGATAGAACACAGAGAAGATAAGAAGTAAAATGACAACACTCGGCTTGGAGTCAATGAGGATAGACGTAAATAGATAGGCACGGAGACATGGATTCAGGAGGACGGATAAGATCGGGGAAAAAAATGACTGTAAGGAAAGCGACATAGGTTCGGAACGATCAAATAATACAAGGTGACCATGAGAAGAACGTAGTGGGAGGCAGAGGCATAAACGTGTGCAGAAGAGGTCAGAGGCACGTACCAGAGTTAGCGGCGAGAGGAGTGAAGGAGATGACTGCAAAGGGCAAGGAGGGCAGGGTTGGATACGAGGGACGGGAGTGGGTGGTGGTGGTGGTGGGCAAGGCTGTGTGGTAGTAGGTATAGGCACAGAAGGTAAGGTTGTCACTATTGCCTGGGGTCACCGGGCGGGTGGACGGCAAGGACCAGTGGACAGTGGGGGTGAAGTGGGGAGAGGAGAGGAGGGATGGGGTGTAAGAGAGGTCAGAGAAGCGAGGGTAAAAGAGGTCTGGAGGGAGAGGAGAGGCCAAGGAGGAGAGACAAGGGCTGGGAGGAGAGGACAGGGGTGTGAGGAGAGAGATGGGGATGGAGGTAAGGCCGGGGGTGTGAGGGGCCTGGATGGTGAGAGATAGGAACCAGAGTGGTGAGGCTGTGGCCGAGGGTGGTTAGGGGAGGAAGGAGGGTGGTGAGGTGAGGCCTGGGGTAGTGAGAAGGTGGAACCAGGGGTGGTGAGGAGAGGCAGGAGAGGCACTGGGGGTGGTGAGATGAGGCCGGGGGGGTGGTGAGATGAGGCCGGGGTGGTGAGGAAAGGCCGGAGATGGTGAGGTGAGGCTGAGGGTGGTGAGGTGAGGCTGAGGGTGGTGAGGTGAGGCTGAGGGTGGTGAGGAGATAGGGCCGGGGGTGGTGAGGAGATATGGGCCATGGGTGGTGAGGTGAGGCTGGGGTGGTGAGGTGAGGCTGAGGGTGGGTGAGGTGAGGCTGGGGTGGTGGAGGAGATAATGGGCCAGGGTGGTGAGGAGAGGCCGGGGGTGGGAGAGAGGCCGGGGTGTGAGGTGAGGCTGAGGTGCAGGAGGAGAGGCCGAGGGTGGTGAGGAGCTAGCCAGGGAGAGAGGCCGCGGTGAGGAGGAGGCTGGGGGGCAGGTGAGGGGTGAGGCCGAGGGTAGAGAGCCGATGTGATGCGGCCGGGATGGTGAGGAGATAGGAACCAGGGGCATGTGGAGGCCGGGGGTGGTGAGGTGAGGCCGGGGGTGGTGAGGAGAGGCCGGGGATGACATCAGCTGACGATCAGCTTGTGGCATGTCCGGCCACTCAGTGCTAGGTGAAGGTCACACAAACCAGTTTTTTTAACCTTCACTCGTTGTATATATTTGAACACAACCTACACCTCCAACTACCTTAAGACTATATTTATTATTATTATTATTATTCTATTCCATCTGTTGTTATTATCGAATATTTTATAATTTGGTTTGTGAATTGGGGAACTAAGGTGCAGAGATATTTTTTATCCTTGCGCAATAAATATCGGATGATCGAGAGTCGCAGGAGGTGAACGACCTCTGAGGTATAGAGTGCATATCATTTGTCTGTTGCATGCTCGTACGCGGGAGCACACACACACACACACACACACACCCACACACACGTTCACCCCCCAATAACACACACAAGACCTTATTACACAAGGTGACTTTGAGACCACTAAAGCCACCTGCGTAACCTGAGAGCCACCTGGCAGCAGACATACGGAACCAACTGGCTGACCTGCAAACCAACTGCCTGGCCTGTAAACCAAAATGTTGATCTGTAAACCAACATATTAATTCAAACATGAAAACCAACTCTGACTTGTAAATCAACATGTTGACCTGTAAACCAACATATTGAACTGTAAACCTACATGTTGACCTGCAAACCAACCGGTTGACCAAACCAACTGGCTGACCTGCAAACCAACTAACTGACCTGTAAACCAAATGGCTGACCTGTAACTCAACCTGTAAACCTACTTGCTGACCTGTAAACCAACTAGCGACAAAACCCTTAGCGATCCCATGAACCATCTGAATTACCATGAATGGCATGAATAAGAAGAACAAAAAAGAAAAGGACGGAATAAACTAGTATACACACGGAAGGACGGACACGGATGGACAGGTGAAAATAGTGTCCAGCGAGAGAACCAAAGCTTTCATACGTGTAATTAGTATCTTCTCACCTAGCCCCTCCTCCACCCCCTTGCCTTTCTCCTTCTTCCTTGCCCGTCCATTCCTTCTTCCTGCAATCCTATACCCACATGACCTTCTCCTTCCCTGCCTACCCCTCCTATTCTGCGTCCTTTCCATTCCTCCCTCCCTCCCTCCTACAACCAACCCAACCCTTATCCAACTTACCACCCTCACCTCTTCCCACAACCATTTCCATTCTCCTCTTTCCTCCTCCATCCCCTTTCCTCCTCCACCTTTCCCTCCTCCACCCCTTTCCTCCTCCATCCCCTTTCCTCCTCCTAACGCTGCCGCTAAGCCATCTTTACCCTGCCCCTTAGTCACACACCTCAGGATTTACTAGAGAAACGAAGGGTCAAGGCTCGAGTAGAGGTGAGGGTATATAGCACAGGGGGAGGGTCGTAGGTGAGGGAAGATGAAAACAGGGAGAGAGAGAGAGAGAGAGAGAGAGAGAGAGAGAGAGAGAGAGAGAGAGAGAGAGAGAGAGAGAGAGAGAGAGAGAGAGAGAGAGAGAGAGAGAGATTGAACAGAAATTGCAAATTGGAGAGTAATTTTCCCATTTCTGTACCTAATGAGAGTGGTGTTAATTCGAGATGACGGGATATATTTAGTTATTGAATGTGTTTTTAACCCAATGAGGATGGAGGTTTAAGCTATCAATCCCACTGAGATTAATGGCCATCTTCATAAGGTTAAACCATCGTCTTAAACTAAAACACCATTCTCAAGGAGTTAAACCACTACACTGTTAAAACATCGTCATGAAAGGGTTGAATACAGTTCAACTTATTTAAACAAGAATAACGATAGAGTTACATTGATGAGCCGCAATTTTTAGAGGTAAACAAAAGAAGAATTCAGACCGAGAGGTAAACACAGTACAACCTTTCTAATTTCTTAAGTCAGACTACGAACAACAAATACCTCTTGAATGTGACTCACACTGTCCACATCGGCGTGACAGTTGCAAGTGTCACTAGTGTCAAGCATAACACGATCAGGTGACTTTATGTGACAGTCTGATGTCACGTCACAATTAAACCATCATGACCACTAATTATGGGTAATATAATGCCTCGTTACACATGAGAGAGAAGGAGACAAAGTGAGGAATAAATACGTGATAAAGGAAGTGAGGAAAAGGTTAATGGGAAATAAATAGCGTGATAAAGCAGAGGGAGTAAGATAGTGTAGAAGAAGGACTGTGAAGTTGGAAGGATAAAAACTGTGCGTAAATTTATCTTTTTTTTTTCCTGGGTTATTTTACAGCAGGAATTCGTCAATTACCCACAAAATAGAAAATAAGTTTAGAAATTTGTATATCCCCGTAACGAAGAATAGATACACAATTAGCACCAACGTCACTGTCATGATAAAAAAAATACCAATAAAAGAGACAATTTTAATTCACAAAATAGAAAAATAGAAAAAATAGTTAGAGAAAATAAACACATTACGATAAGAACATAAATGCAAGGATCATAATACCATAAGATAACAATAGAGATAATATAAATTAAAGAGCAAAAAGATTAAAATGATTTATATACAAAAAATTCAACAATGACATTTCAAACTACTCTAAGGTTCACAATAACAAGACCTACTTTGCGTGGAAAACACGACCAATCACGTACAACAACCAGGCCAACCAAGTACCAACCACGACCGTCAACAAACACCTCATTCATCAACAAAGCAAACACTAACGAAACTATACGGAAAACAATACATAAACAAAAGATAAACATTAACAATCCCGGTTAATGTGGAAGAAAAAGAAGAATGTTTTAGATGATAAAAAGAAGAAAACACGAATAAATAAACTCCACAAGTAGGCTTACTAACCACAACGATAACAGGCACTCATTTCAACACCAAAGCTAACAAATACATGGGACCATTACCTCAGTAAACACACACACACACACACACACACACACACACACACACACACACACACAAGACGTAAACACATAAACAAAACGACCGACTCACTGCTAAATATATACATGTTTTTTCTGCTGGATGAGTACAAGTTACAGGAGTTTATTATTATTACTGAAGGATTGAGATATATTGTGGTTTTATAGCTTAGTGTAGCATTGGTTTTATTAGGTACTACTACTAATACTACATAAATAATAATAATAATAATACATAAAAATAAAAATAATAATAATAATAATAATAATAATAATAATAATAATAAATGGAACACCGTGCACTCCAGGGTGAATATCGAAGTAATGACGCTGTAACCATAAATTAATATAGTCATCGTTGAGACTGTCTCGACGTTTCTGTGTTATTATCGTATGAACCGTTACCATGGCAACATTAGGTCATTGCACGGGTTTCGACAAAAATAATATCATGAGGACCATCTCCTGTGTTAATCAAACCTACCTAGATTAGTGCAAATTTCTAACCCCTACAGTTACTTTGGACACACACACACGGAAAGGGTAATAATTATAATATTATTGTTTTGTTTTATTTATTATTATTATTGGTTAATAATATTAATACGATATTATTTCAAGAAAATAACACACCAAATCGCATCAATATTCCAAAGATCCGCTTCACACTGAAGAGAAAAATTGTCACACACTCACCAATTCCCCATAAACAAAAGACTTAAAAAAAATACATGAAAACAAAAAACATTAAACACAAAAGAGAATAAAACACGGAACTAAAAATTGTAAACATGACATTCCTTTCTAAATATAACACGAGTGGAAAGTCACACAATCCGAGTCTGCAACACACGGACAAAAATAGTCATGATAACATCAGCTGACCTGCCCATGCCGCACCCACATCCACACACACCTGTTCGCACGTCAACTCACGCTTGCATACGCCTACCCACGCCCCACATACATCCGGTGGTGGAGGGTGAAAGTCGTTTCACACACTCACACACCCAAATTCCCAACCCACATGTGCATCTATATGGGTAATGAGGCACACCCACAGTCACCAACGCCCACATCTCACTCCCTAGACACCTTGTCCACTCCTAAACATGCTCCACTCGCAACTGCCCACCCTCACCCATGCTCATTAATGCTATACGTTCACAGATTTATTCTCTATACACCGTAAACTTATTCATTATCACACAAGATATCCTACC
>NW_024713681.1:20000-125000 GCF_018991925.1 Homarus americanus
TATTATTATTAATTATTATTATTATTAAAAACCAATATAGTTATCTGGCAATTCTACTTATATAACAATATGTTTATTTTAAAGTCTTGTCGTACCCAGTGTTGCCACCTCCTGTGTCCCTGTGTTTACCCTGGCATATGTTGCTCCCCCCCCCCCACCCCCAATCTCCCCCAGTCACCCCTCTCCCCCCACGATCCTTACTCTCCTTACTGTACCCTCATTATCCCACAGTGTACTCAGATTACACTTCATTATACCTTCCCATTACCTCATTATCTACTGAATTTCCCACTGTCATTTCCTAAGCTAAACTGTATTCTCCCTAAATATATACTTGAGTATATTTCATTATATCTCAATCTATCACATCTGTAGTTCATTACACTATATATTCCATCTAATTGTAAACTAAATTGTGATATTCAATAGTAGTCGTGTCATATAGTTGCCACATTAAACCTGTTATATAAAGTCATTAGTCTCTCTCCATGGTATACCCAGGTGCGCTATACCCTTACCTGCAGTTGATTTATAAGGCTAGCTGTACCGTACCCAGCCTGTCCACCCTCAGGTCACATACCCCAGACGTACCCTACCCAACGACTGGCCCTGCCAATTACGTAACCCTCCCAAACTTATGTACCCAACCCATCATGTGTCCTCTACCCATCATGTGTACCCTACCCATCATGTGTCCCCTACCCATCATGTGTCCCCTACCCATCATGTGTCCCCTACCCATCATGTGTACCTACCCACCATGTGTACCCTACCCATCATGTGTCCCCTACCCATCATGTGTCCCCTACCCATCATGTGTCCCCTACCCATCATGTGTACCCTACCCATCATGTGTAACCTACCCATCATGTGTACCCTACCATCATGTTGCCCTACCCATCATATGTACCTTATACCCCACCATGTGCCCACCCACCATGTGTACCCTACCCATCATGTGTACCCTACCCATCATGTGTCCCCTACCCATCAGCCAGTTACCCTACCCATCATGTGTACCTTACCCACCATGTGTACCTTACCCACCATGTGTACCCTACCATCATGTGTACCCTACCCATCCGTGTACCTTACCCACCATGTGCCCTACCCACCATGTGCCCTACCCATCATGTGTACCCTACCCATCATGTGTACCCTACCCATCATGTGTACCCTACCCATCATGTGTATACCCACCATGTGTACCCTACCCATCATGTGTACCTACCCATCATGTGTACCCTACCCACCATGTGTACCCTACCCATCATGTGTACCCTACCCATCATGTGTACCCCTACCCATCATGTGTACCTTACCCACCATGTGTACCCTACCCATCATGTGTACCCTACCCATCATGTGTACCCTACCCCATCATGTGTACCCTACCCATCATGTGTCCCCTACCCATCATGTGTCCCTACCCACCATGTGTCCCTACCCACCATGTCCCTACCCATCATGTGTCCCCTACCATCATGTGTACCCTACCCATCATCTGTACCCTACCCATCATGTGTCCCTACCCTGTGTGTCCCTACCCATCATGTGACCCTACCCATCATGTGCCCTACCCATCATGTGTGCCTTACCCATCATGTGTCCCCTACCCATCATGTGTCCCCCTACCCATCATGTGTCCCCTACCCATCATGTGTACCTTACCCTGTGTGTCCCCTACCCATCGTGTGTACCCTACCCATCGTGTGTACCCTACCCACCATGTGTCCCCTACCCATCATGTGTACCCTACCACCATGTGTCCCCTACCCATCATGTGTACCCCTACCCATCATGTGTCCCTACCCATCATGTGTGCCCTACCCATCATGTGTCCCCTACCTACATGTGTCCCCTACCATCATGTGTCCCTACCCATCATGTGTACCCTACCCACCATGTGTACCTACCCATCATGTCCCCTACCCACCATGTGTACCCACCCATCATGTCCCCTACCCATCATGTGTCCCCTACCCACCATGTGTACCCTACCCATCATGTGTACCCTACCCATCATGTGTCCCCTACCCACCATGTGTCCCCTACCCATCATGTGTACCCTACCCACCATGTGTACCCTACCCATCATGTGTACCCTACCCATCATGTGTACCCTACCCATCATGTGTACCTTACCCACCATGTGTACCCCATCATGTGCCCTACCCATCATGTGTACCCTACCCATCATGTGTACCCTACCCATCATGTGTACCCTACCCATCATGTGTCCCCTACCCATCATGTGTACCCTACCCATCATGTGCCCCCTACCCACCATGTGTCCCCTACCCATCATGTGTCCCCTACCCATCATGTGTACCTTACCCATCATGTGTACCTTAACCACCATGTGTACCCTGTCCATCGTGTGTACCCTACCCACCATGTGTACCCTGTCCATCGTGTGTACCCTACAACATTCTTATTAATTCTTCCTCAAATGTGTAAGACAATACTCCTCCTCCTCCTCTCTTTCTTCCGTGTTCCCCATTCCTTGTTCTTTTTTCCCAATAAGTCTATCATTTACTAATTAAATCTCCTCTCCTTTTCCTCTCTCTCTCCATCATTCTCTCTATTCCTCCATTTATCTCCTCGTTGTCTTCTCCTTTACGACCAAAAATTTTTATCGGGGACTCAAGTAATTTATTATTTCATTAAACAGTACAGGTAAAAACATGGTTCTAGCTCGGTCTCTATTACAACGGTATGGACTCTAGCGACAACAGGAGGGAGGAAGAGGTTAATAACTTCAACGGTAATGGTCAACAGGGGGTAACAGCAGGGAGGGATATAAGAGATAAGCGTCCTTCTCTCTTCACTAGCAGGCAGGCAACGAGAGAGAGAGAGAGAGAGAGAGAGAGAGAGAGAGAGAGAGCACCTCACTCCCTCACCCAACAGCCAACGGTGGTGATAAGTGAGTAACAGCCAACAGCAGCAGTGACAGTGTAATAACGGTAACAGGGTAATAACGGTAATATAAAAATTAATAGCCGAGATAACAGAGTACATAAGGGTGATTCTTGCTGCTGTAACAGTAAGTTCAACGACCAGACGTGACACCCGACTGTCATAAGGTCAATATTTACTAACACGAGAGAATCAGGTAATATTCGACTTACATGATGTGCATCACAACACGTGGCAACACTGGGATAAAACATGGCACCATCGCAATATCACGTGGATCATTGGAACAACAGAAGCATCATCGACTAAAGGCGCCACTGGCATTCATGGCACCACTGGTACAATACATCATCAACTCATGGCACCACTGATACAATACATCATCAACTCATGGCACCACTGGTACAATACATCATCAACTCATGGCACCACTGGTACAATATATCATCAACTCATGGCACCACTGGTACAATACATCATCAACTCATGGCACCACTGGTACAATACATCATCGTAGCACCACTGATACAATACATCATCATAGCACCACTGGTACAATACATAATCATAGCACCACTGGTACAATACATCATCATAACACCACTGGTACAATAGAGCCGCATCAACTTGGTACAACTAAGGGACACCAATCGTCAACAACACGCTGGCGACCCAACAACTTCTCGACACCAGCTGTCAGTCAACTTGCTGGCCAATAATACCTTCCACACTCGACGTCGATAACTGATCAAAGAGTTCCCTACTCGACGTCGATAACTGATCAAAGAGTTCCCTCATCGACGTCGATAACTGATCAAAGAGTTCCCTCATCGACGTCGATAACTGATCAAACAGTTCCCTACTCGACGTCAATAACTGATTAACCTAACTCCTAACTTCCTTCATCACCTTGAGATTCATTTTAGACAACAGGTTTAAAGTGCTGTGCCAGAGGTTTAAAAGGTGGGGACACACACACACACACACACACACACACACACACACACACACTTACTTACTTTGTCTGTCTGTCTGTCTGTCTGTCTGTCTGTCTATAAAAATTTATTTCATGTGCTCGTAAATAATTTGTAAGTGTGATGGTAGATATACAGTATCACACTCCTTTTGCGTTTATTCCCTTCTTGTATATATCGTTAGTATGTATATAAATCCCAGCATGTGTACTACAATGAAAGACAAAAGTCGTGTCGTGAAATTTGGTGAAAACATATGCCGAAAGGTTAAACTTTTGGCGCTCTCTGCCTTGTGGTAGGGCTCTCATAATGTTTCTCGAGTTATATTTATTCTTTGGACAAAACCGCGACACGACTTTTGTTTTTATTTTAGCATAAATGTGTACATGAAAGTCGTTCACGTGAACATGTTAATCATTACTGATACACTCCCCTTTAGATACGTAATATGAATCACCTGAAGATTAGACAATTCCAGCTTATTTAACCTAACATTCTAACGCTACCCAGGTGGAGTAGGTTACGTTAGGGGAGTCTGGTTAGGTTAGGTTAGGTTACATTTCTTAAAATTAGGTTAGGTTAAGTTAAATTAGGTTAGAATTAATTAAGCTAGTTTAAGTCAGATTAAATTAGCATTAGTGTGTTTAATCATCAGGTAAAACAAGCTGAGGTATCTAATCTTCAGGCTATCTAGCATAATAGTACGCCACATTTAACATTCACTTGTCCTTAAATCTAATAACTAATAAAGCTTCAGGTAAGTTTATCAACATTTTCAAATTAGGTCAGGTAACTTCAGCCCAAGACATCGTACAACATCGACTTTAAGACACAACAAGAAATGCACCGTCATCAAAGGCTCATTGCTGTACCTCGCCACCACCCGACCCTCTATCATCCATAAACACACTCTCTCTCTCTCTCTCTCTCTCTCTCCACCCATCTTCCCCCTTTCCTTGTTGTCTCCATCTTCCCTTCACCCTCCTCACCTCCCTACCTTACCTTTCCATCTATTCTTATATCCACCGTCTTCTTTACTTCCCCTCATTGCTACCACCCCCCACCCCCTTTTCCTTTCGTTGCCTTTTCTTTATCGTCTGACCCCTCTTACTATTCATCCCACTCTTCTTGCCTCCTTCCCTTCTCCTTACTAACTGCTAACTCAACTCTCCTTCCTCTTTTCCCTCCACCTCTTCCTTTCTTCCTACAGCCATCCCTCAACCGCCACCTCTTAACTATAGCTAAGGTTTCAATTCCGCTCACAATACAAAGGTGAGAGAGAGAGAGAGAGAGAGAGAGAGAGAGAGAGAGAGAGAGAGAGAGAGAGAGAGAGAGAGAGAGAGGAGAGAGAGAGAGAGAGAGAGAGAGAGAGAGACCATTACAAACAGAGGCTAGAGAGAGAGAGAGACCATTACAAACAGAGGCTAGAGAGAGAAAGATTTTCGTAAAAAATGACAAAGTGATTTTGAGTCTAAGTGAGGCGAATTTTAGTAGCAAAAAATAGGTGGATTAACACTGGGAAATATTACACAGTGTATCGAGTAGAAAGATTGCTGATTGAGAGAGAGAGAGAGAGAGAGAGAGAGAGAGAGAGAGAGAGAGAGAGAGAGAGAGAGAGAGATTAAATTCAGTACCGGAAGGAGACTCTGGGAGGGGGGGTCAAAGGCAATATGACTCGTGTAAAGACAAGGATGGTTGTTATTGAGAAGATTCGGTCTTGACGAGAGTTCTGAGAGAGACGTGTCGGTCGGTCTTCATGGGAGAGATATGCGAGCTTTGAGACAAGAGATTCGGTCTATAAGGGAGATATCTCAACTCCGGGAAAAGGATCCGGGAGGGTAAGCGAAGGAGAACACATGTAGATGGAAGGGTGGAATCAAATCTTTCTCCTTTCTCTCAGGATATCACATAGGACTCCACACGGCTGGGGTTAAGGAATTCGACCGGATGCAATGAAGGGGAAAGATGGAGCCGAGGACAGGGTGATGAACAAGGAAGAGGTAGGTCACTTTCATCAGATTTCTCCTCCCGTCTATTTTTTCCCCCGACGAAAATATTTATATATATTTTATTATTCTATTACTACGCCACAAAAATCAACTATCTAGATGTATCGCCGTGAAGGGACAATAGAGATGATTTTTTCACACACACACACACACACACACACACACACACACACACACACACACACACACACACACACACACACACACACACACACACACACACACACACACACACACACACACACACACACACAGTATTGTTAACCGATGACTCAGGTGTGGTGGGCGCGGGTGGGCTATAATGTTAACCTGGCCAGGTGATATACAGTGATCCATGTGTGTAGTTGCGCTAATTGGCTCTAAACCACAAACAATATTATTTATCTACGTTTTCTATTTATGTGTAAGCCATTATATCTACATTGATGTAAGCATGTAAGTACAAATATATACCTACATACATACATATATGCATGTATGTATGTATGTATAGTATGTATGTATGTATAGTATGTATGTAAATAAATGCGCGTGTGTGTGCCTGTGTGTATTTGTGTGGGTGTGGACTTACATGTGTACACCCCTTAAATTACTTGTTTACAATTAACTTCCCTTTAATATAGTTCAACATCCAGGAGAAAATAATGAAAAAAACTCGAAGGCTGCTATAAACACTGACGTTCAGACTGACAGACACACAGTAAAAGAATCACTAACAAACAAGAGACCACCACCACCACCACTACCACCACCACTACCAAGACCACCACCACACCGAGACCACAACCACCACCATCACCACCACCACCACTAACCTGCACCGAGACCACCACACACCACACACAGAGACCACTACCCAAGACCACCACCACCAGGATTACCACCACCACCACCACCACCACCGAGACCACAACCACCACCACCACTACTACCAGACCACCACCGAGACCACCACCGAGACCACCACCACCACCGAGACCACCACCACCACCGAGACCACCACCACCACCAGAGACCACAACCACCACCACAACCACCACCAGAGACCACAACCACAGCCACCTACCACCACCACACAAGACCACCACCACCACCGAGACCACAGCCACCACCACAGCCACCACCAGGACCACCACCACCACAGGACCACCACCACCACCACAGAGACCACCACCACCACCACCACCACCACCACCACCACCACCACCACCACAGATACCACCACCACCAAGACCACCACCACACCACCGAGACCACAACCACCACCTAGCCACCACAGAGACCACCACCACCACCTACCACCACCACTACCAAGACCTACTACAGATACCAGAGACCACCACAGGACCACCACCAAGACCACCACCACCACCACTACCACCACAGACCACCACCACCACCAGACCACCACCACCGAGACCACAACCACCACCACCCACCACTACCACCGAGACCACCACCACCACAGGCCTAACCACCGCCATCACCACCACCACCACTACACCCAGACCACCACTACCAAAGACCACCACCGAGACCACCACCACCACCACCACCACCGAGACCACAACCACCACCACCACCATCACCACACTCGACGCCACTTTATCAAATGAAATTCTTTAACAAATTTAATTGGACTCCTACCTGCCACCTTCCCCCTGTAACCCCCTTTCCTCCCTCACCCTTTCCCTCGGGTCAAGGGTAAACATCTCACACTAGGAGGACGATAATAACAGTAATAATAACGATAATAAGTGATAAACCCTGATTTTTTGACATATCTAACTAATCTTCTTCTTCCTATATTCCTCTTATCAACCTTTCCCGCTTATCCCTTTTTCTTAGCTTATATAAACCATATTAAGTACACTAAAATAATAATAATAATAATAATAATAATAATAATAATAATAATAATAATAATAATAATAATAATAATAATAATAATAATAATAATAATAATAAAAATAATAATAATAATAATAATAATAATAATAATAATAATAATAATAATAATAATAATAATAATAATAATAATAATAATAATAATAATAATAATAATAATAATAATAATAATAATAATAATAATAATAATAATAATAATAATAATAATAATAAAAATAATAATAATAATAATAATAATAATAATAATAATAATAAATAATAATAATAATAATAATAATAATAATAATAATAATAATAATAATAATAATAAATAATAATAATAATAATAATAATAATAATAATAATAATAATAATAATAATAATAATAATAATAATAATAATAATAATAATAATAATAATAATAATAATAATAATAATAATAATAATAATAATAATAATAATAATATCACATTAAAATACCTCATAGGATTCTTCCCTATCTTCTTCCCTTTGGCCACATCCCTTCTCCCCCTACCTCTCCCTTTCCCCCGGGTTAAGATAGGGTCAATTTCTCACAAAAACAACACTAGTGAGACCAAAGAAAAAAAATAATGATAATTAGTGACAAAGCCTAACAGAGAGGAGAAGTGAGTCAGGATTTGGGTTAAAGGAGAGAGGATCCCCCGGGGTGTGTTATCAAGGATTGGTATGCCACACATTCTTGCCCTCGCTAAGCCTCGTGACAACCCGGGTATCTGGGGGGAGGAGGAACACTTCATAGGTTATCTTGATATAAAGAAAGGGATAGAAGGTCTCTCTGACAGTGTTTGACAGGCAGAAAGATAGAAAGAGAGGCACGGACAAAAAAGTAGAATAGTCCACCGAAGTATTTGG
Source organism: Homarus americanus (assembly GCF_018991925.1). Classification (NCBI taxonomy): domain Eukaryota; kingdom Metazoa; phylum Arthropoda; class Malacostraca; order Decapoda; family Nephropidae; genus Homarus; species Homarus americanus. The sequence continues at coordinate 28,684 of NW_024713681.1, forward strand.
GCGAATTGATTTATTTTCTTCACGAGATTAAATTCAAATAAGGTCTTGCTAACAGTGTCTGGTAGTTAGGAAGACAAACACATGCATAGAGGGAGATGGCAGACACTGATAGACAGATTAAAGGAGTTTAAAATCATCTGTCTAAATTATGTGTGAGGTGAGGAATCTGTTTGCTGTTTACATGGACAGAGAGAAAGAAGAGAGAGACAGGTCTGCCTGCACGATGAATTTAGTAAGTCATCTCTCTACAGTTAACACTTACACAGGTAAACATCGAGGCAATTGACGACGGATTACTAGAGTCAACACCGTAACATAAAACTAGGCTCGGTAAACATCTAAAACATGAAGACTTATAATGAACTAAAAATTAGACTCAAACAAATAACACACATATAAAAATGTGTATAATTAACTATAATGACTTACAAATACATTCATCTATATATATATATATATATATATATATATATATATATATATATATATATATATATATATATATATATATATATATATATATATATATATAAAATCACAGGAAATGAAACAACGGGTATTACCTTAGCTTTCGTCTTTATTCAAGACATCTTCAGAGGAAGCTAAGGTAACCATCAAAATTATCCACGTTTTCATTGTGGATTTACATAGAAACTCTCCATATATATATATATAAATTAATTGCATAGAAAAAACGAAAAACGAAAATAATAAATATCACAACGAGTTTAAAGTAAACGTTTGAACATAACAAAGTATCGCTTAAGAAATAATATATATAGATACCCGCATTATTCATAAATAATTTTACAAATATGTCAAGAAAAAATATAAAAACCAATTTTAAATTAGATCATTCCTTTCAAAAAAGGTTTGTTTATAACGAAATCATTAATGAACTCCGGTAGTGGTAGTACTAGACGATGCGAAATAGGTTTTTCTCCTAAGCTCTTATACTCCGCAAATGGAAGTCTCTCCTGGGCATCTCCGCTCCACCTTTGTCTGTTCCAGAAGAAATCAACAAACTGAAGGACCAGGCAGCACTATCAAGGAAGACAGTGTCAACCCACGTTCTTTCCGGCAGTCGAAATTCACAGCCTCTTACGTGAGGACATGGTCCCTATGATGCTCCTCTAAGGGTGGCCGTCACTCGCTCAGATTTCCCATTAACCCTTTGATTCCCCTAGAGCTTTGAGGTAACGAGGTTTATCAAGGAGAAAGTCAACTCGGTATTACACAAGGCTTCGAATTTTTCGTTTTACTGAAGAACCAACAATTGTCGTTTCAACTGGATTATTTATTTTTTTAGTCACTGGTTACGTTGGGCGTGATGAACAAGTTTTGAGAATAATTAATTTTGAGAGAGTGTGTGTGTGTGTGTGTGTGTCTGTGTGTCTGTGTGTGTGTGTGTTACTACCTACTAGTCCACTTGTATTACCAAGTACTGTTATACAAACACATTAAGACCTGGATGCATACAGAGTGAGTCCTTCATTCAGAGCGGACATAATACATCTAAACAGAGACCAACAGACAGAGAGAGGAAGGAGAAAGAGCAACAGACAAAGACGAAGGGAAAGTTAAAAGGAGAGAAACACCGACAAATACAGATCTATAAAAACAACAACACGAGAAGTAGAGGTGTAGAGATAAAGAGATACACAACGAGACCCTGAGGGGAGGAGGAAGGTCTTTGGTAAACAGGTCCGAGATGATGGAGGTGGTGGAGGTGAGGACTTAAGGAGAACGTATCTGAAATTAAGATGGTCCGCCCCAGAGCTTGTGTCACTTTGTCGCCTAACTGAGGGAGAGATTGGCCGGAAAAGTAGAAGAATAGCCAAACAGCGACAGAGGATCTTAGAAGAAGACGGGAAAGCTTTATTAGATTGTGAGTGATGCTACAAGAGATAAGGTATTTGTCATGAGATACGAAGCTGGAGAAATTCACACACGGAAGATATATACAGAGAAAGAGATAATTTTAAGCGATGAGAAATGGATTTACGCCCAAAGGAAATATGCAAAAGAGACAGATTTAAGTCGTGAGTAATGCAGATACCTAGGTACGTCATATAGCCTACGGCACCAGAGACAGATTTACGCCCAAATATATTGACGCTACGAAAGACACGACGCGAAGTATAGTATAGATTTGCGTCACGAAAGATACGCCACAAGAACAAGCTTATAATTACGTGAAAATATATTGCGTATCTAAATCAACAGTATAAGCGTCTGTTAATTAAAGGTGATACGTGTGAAAAATACTCCATAAAAAAGGTGTATATTGTATATTAACATGCGAGTAAAACTACACTTCTCTTTATTAGTTGTGTATAATACTGTGTGCATGTCTCTCTCTGTCGGTCTTTAACCTTTAGTCTATTTGTTCTTCCGTTCTCTCTCTCTCTCTCTCTCTCTCTCTCTCTCTCTCTCTCTCTCTCTCTCTCTCTCTCTCTCTCTCTTTCTTTATAGTTTCTTTTTCATCAGCACTCCAACACTTGCCTAACAAACTTCACACCGCTACAAACTTTCATCCACTTTCCACCGCTCTCTCTCTCACTCTCTCTCTCTCTCTCTCTTCCACTCTCACATACGTTCTAACTTTCTCTCCCTCTCCCTCCTCCTCGCTAACCTCTCTCTCTCTCTCTCTCTCTCTCTCTCTCTCTCTCTCTCTCTCTCTCTCTCTCTCTCTCTCTCTCTCTCTCTCCCTCTCCTTCTTCTTCTTCATCTTCTCCCTTTCCCTCCCCCTACGCCTCTTCATCTCTCTCCTCCACTTTCCATATGTATCCCGGTCGCCCCCTGCCTCGCTCCCACTCAAGGGGAAGTGCTAGAATCACCCTTACGCTGGCCCTCAACCCAAAGCAACTTCACTGAATCAATCTCATCTCTGGGGAGCCTGTCACACCGCAGGACACACTGCTGTCATGCGAATTGCTGGATGATTTGGTTGAGAGAGAGAGAGAGAGAGAGAGAGAGAGGAGTAACAAGGTAGATAGGAAAATGAAGAATAGAATTGGATTAAAACGAAAGGGGGGAGGGAACAACAACAAATCGATATGAAGAACAGAAAAAATAAGTAGCGATACAAAAATAACTAACAAGAGTAGGATAATGCATGAATAAGGAAATACAAGTGAATGATGTAGAAACCAACTGTATAAAGCTAATAATGGAGGTGCTACAGTCAGGTATAATCCCGCTTAGCTGACACGACCACGGGATAACACTGGTATTTGAGTATACAGTACAGTGCCTACAGTGCCCTTTCTCTTCTAAATTGAAAAGGAAAGTTTATTTAGTTGAACAAAAATAAAAATATTCTGGGTGTAGTAATTTTTTTTTATCATGAAGGAGACCATATTTTCAACACCTTGGGACCTGAGACTGAGTAATACATATACACTCCTAAATATACATACAGGTATACATTATTCTCCCAGTGTAATATACATATACATTTACTCTCCTACTAATGTACAATATACATACGGCCATTTTTCACTACCCTCTATGAACCTGAGACTGGGATACATACATACATACATACATACAATTCAACATAAATACATACATACATACATACATACAAACATACATACATACATACAGCAAAATGAAGAATAAATTACATATAAAGCCATAAATGAAGAAAATGAAGACAGGAGTAAATAAGAGTAAAATAGAAGAGCAAATAAAAAACAGCAAAATGAATTAGAAGAAAGAAAGAAAAGAAGAGAGAACATGATGGGGAGAGAAGCAGACAAGATCGGGTTGATTAGATACAAGTTTCCTCATTCACAACTGTATATCATTTGCACTGAGTGACTCGTTGTCGTGAAGACCACCCCAGGGAGTAAACTCTCTCTCTCTCTCTTTCTTTCTCTCTTTCTTTTTTTTTCTTTTACTTTACCCGAGTTTTTCTCTCTCTATCATTCTCTCTTTACCACGTTTCACACCTCTCTCTCTCTCTCTCTGTCCCTCTTCCTTTCTCTTAATCTGCGTTTCTCTCTCTCTCTCTCTCTCTGTCCCTCTTCCTTTCTCTTAATCTGCGTTTCTCTCTCTCTCTTCACTACGTTTCACACCTCTCTCTCTCTCTCTCTCTCTGTTACGAACTTTTTGTCCTTCTTCCTTTCTCTTTATCTGCGTTTCTCTCTCTCTCTTCACTACGTTTCACACCTTTCTCTCTCTCTCTCTCTACCTACCTATTCACCCACCTACATTTCCACTAGATATCCACCTTTTCCACACCCTCTTACACCTCTTCTAAAACACCCGACCTCTGCCCAAACCAGATTACTTTAGACAGAAATACTCGGGACAACACAAGCCTATACATTATTACAGCCCTTCTGGGAGCACTAACTCAAGGTACATCCAATCACTTTCCTCTTCCAATATACAAACTGTATCTGTAACTGCATCTATCTATCTATCTATCTATCTATCTATCTATCTATCTGTTTATCCATGTAATTACTATCCACTACTTTTTCACTTATCCACCATTCTATCCTTCCATCGGACCATTTATCCATCATTTTATCCTTTCATCAATCCATATATCCATTCATCAATTAACCAATTCATCTATTCATTTATCTATTCACGTTTCTATCCATCCATTTATCCATCTACTTATTTACCTCATAAAAATCAAACCCGGCCACTGATGAGTTGGGTACATAAAGCAAGTCTAGTGACACACACACACACACACACACACACACACACACACACACACACGTAAAAAGTTCCCCAAATCTCATTTAAATATGCAGATGGAAGAGTAGGCCAGGAAATCCACTATGCAGAACAGGCTTAAGACACAAAGAATTCTATTAAAATGTCTTCTGAAACAGCGTAGGAATGGTGGTGTACAGACTATCGTGTTGTAATTACTAACGACATAGAGTTTGGTTTAATTATTTGGATCTCAGGAAGGTTAGGTACCCCAGTTTATTTATCAGAATTTTAAACAACCTAATGCTAATGTTAACGTAATCTAACCTTATGTAACCTAACCTAATGTAACCTAAACTATTCTAATTTACATTAACGTAAGCTAATCTAACCAAGCTTAAATTAACCTAACCTAGCTTAAATTAATCTAACCTAACACTAACCTAACCTAACACAGCTATTGTTTCGTTCACCAACATTGTGCATTAAGGGTGAGAACAGTATAATGCATCACGGGATACAACTTTGGTTATAAACGTGAAGAAAAAAATGAAATAAATGGTAAAGGCTTGAAAATAATCGATCGTGAGGTGAGGGAGTGTGAAGGTGCACCGCCAACCTGGCAACAGTGTCCAGCCGCGACATGATTCAAGGAGATGTGAGGAAAGAGGAGAAAGTCCTTCCTTTACTCCCTATTCCCTATCCTAATATACTCTCTTTCTCTCTCTCTCTCTCTCTCTCTCTCTCTCTCTCTCTCTCTCTCTCTCTCAATTCACAGACGAACAGACACAAGCTCAGGTACAAAACCTCATAACAGCACCTAAACGCCGCTAAGAATCAATCATCATTATAATGTGGCATGCTATTTCTTGTTTCTGTACCCAAATATGAGGTCAGCGAATTTTTATTTTTTTTTGGGGGGGGGGGGTGAAATAAAGGAGAAAGGATCCCCTCAATTGATGATCTCAGGGCGTCTGTTGTTGGCCTGTCAGAATTAATTTTACCATGAAAGCGAGCCGTTAGGTTGAAATTTTCGTATTTTACTCTCTCTTTCTCTCTCTCTCTCTCCCCTAACCTCCAACCTCCCTCTTCACCTAAACACAACACCCACTTCCCACCTCTTCCCACACCCCCTCCTCCACACCTATCGAAACATGCTCACCACAGACTTTTGTGCCCCGGGTCGTGTATGGAGAGCGTGCAGTGGCCGCCAGACAGCGTCACGACTGCAATATGAACAATTAAAGCCGAACCACGTAGATCAACTGCACGTGCAAGGTTGCCACTACTCCTACTGCCCGCTGGTGCCGCTTGTGTTGCTGCTCAAGAGGCAACACAGGTCAGTGGTATCGGAAAATTTGGTGATGTTGGGGTGATGGGGGGTAAGATGGGGAGGAGGTAAGGAAGGAGGGGATAGGGCAGTGTGTGGGAGGGATGAGTAGAGGGAATTAACGAGTGAGTCATCTTATCGGAAGCTTGCTAACGTTGGTGAGAGAGAGAGAGAGAAGAGAGAGAGAGAGAGAGAGAGAACTCTCCTAAGTCGTTCATGGAGCGAACTATATAAAGGTATCGGCACAGACTAACATAAAGGTCAAGTGATGAAAGTCGAGTCTTCAAATGCACATTATTGAATATACGTGAACGTGGATATGTGCTCTCTCTCCTCTCTCTCTCTCTCAGCGTCTGTAACCTCTGGTATGACACAATATTGCAGCATTTCCCTCGCCAGTGTATATATATATATATATATATATATATATATATATATATATATATATATATATATATATATATATATATATATATATATATATATAAGACACAGGAGAAATACAGACACACCGAACACTTTCACACACCACAACAATTAAGAGACAAGGATAAAAAACCATTGCAGTATCATAAACAAAACGGGGGAGAGGAAAACTGAATATTCACCCACAGAAGACTCGTGAAAAACAACAGGAAGACGACCCCCCCGTCCATATACTAAGACCCTCGTTGATAAAAAAAAAAAGAATACGAAAGCTGAAATCTTATTGGTTGGCTGGGCTACAGAGCGTGCTGGCTTCACGTCATTGGTTGGTGGGGCGCTGCAGGTTGGCCACGTGATTGGCAGGAGCAGGAAGGTGTTCTCAAGGTGTGTGTGTATGTGTGTGTGTGTGTGTGGGTGGGGGTGGAAAATGAGCACGTGGTATGCGTGTTGGTGGTGGTGTGGTGTCAGGGACAACACAAACCCATGGTCAATATCCCAGGCGCCGACCCGACCAGACCCCTGTCTAGCGGTACTGTACATCACGCTTATTGGGGACAGCTGCTGTGGCCATGAGAGAGAGAGAGAGAGAGAGAGAGAGAGAGAGAGATGTAGCTAACACGCTGGGCAGCTCCGAATATAATGTATGTTGGTCAGATATTATTATGAGCGATAGGAGTTGGGTGTAAACGGGACTGGCTAGTATGGGCCAACAGGCCCGTTACAGTTTCCTCCATTCTTATGTTTTTTTTTATAGAATTATAACATTATGTTGAAAATGTATACTCTGTAAAACATCAAACAAATAAACAAACAAACAAACAAAAAACATACAAACAAACAAACAATCAAACAAACAAAACACACACACACTCTTACTACCCACCAGACACCATCACTAATGACAGTAAATGTAACAGAACAACCACTCACTAGACTAGCCTACCCCCTTATCCCTCTCCATCCCCACTCATCACCACTATCCCACTCACTACTGACCCACTCCCTTTCCCATCACTGTCTTATTCATTCCCTTCAATACCTTTCCTCCACCCCAACCTTTCCCCCAATATCAACCCCCTCTCCCATCCACCCCTTCTCCCTTCCCTTTATCATTTCCCCTCCAGCTCTCACCCCTCTCCCTCCCTCCCTCCCTCACCACCTGGCGCGTCTTACCTGTCGCCCGTCACCAGCTGGCGCCACCACCGTCTGACCGCTCCCCCCCCCACCATCAACATTAACCCCCTCTCCCACCTTGCTACCCCACTTCCTCTCCCCCATTCTTCTACTTCTCCTCCTCAACCTTCACAACAGTCTCATTTTCTCTCACGACTATCCCCTTCAAACTCTCCCCTATTCCTATCTCATTCCGTCCCTCCCACCATTCCGTCCTTCTCCCCATTCCTCCTCCCACCATTCCCGTCCTTCTCCCCATTCCCTCCCCTCACCATTCCCTTCCCCTCACTACTGTCTCTATCTCCTTCCTGTCATTACTATCCAACCCCATCCTTCACCCCCCCCCCACCTTGACCCGGGATCCGAACCATGGTAATCCTCCTGCCGTACGATCGACTTGAGTCTGCCAACACAGGTCCAGCGACATGAGGATAAGTGAATATCAATTCCTGTGGGAGCCGCCTGTTGTGGAGAATATTAAACCGGAACATTCACTTATATTACATATAAAAAAATATCGACTTTTTTTTGTATCGTTTTGTAATGTATAAGATGTAAAATGACGCATATTGTGAAACTGTGTAACTTACCGAGACTGTGGTGTATATCATGATTTGTAAAAAAAAAATGTGTATATTGAAAAGATGGTAGGATATATTATGAGCTATTAAAGATGACGTGAGTATATAATTAGGATTTACCAAACATTAAAAAATCCTGAGGATACGCTGGAACACATACCTAATGAGAATATGCAACGATTTACGAAACATTAAAAAAATTAAAAATTCGTGAAGATCCGCCGATGTTCACGAATATCGAGGACATAGTGAAATTTATGAAACACGAGAACACGGAAGAATCTGCTGGAATTTGCAAATCTAGACGATACGTTGAAGTTATAAAACACGAGAAAGACGCGAGCGAGGTTATGGTAAGGCCGCGACCGACTGGGCTACGCACGCTTATATCTAACAATATCACGCAGGAGGGCATCGAATAACACAGCGCTTTGATATAGCCTCTCGAGTATAAGCGCTGGAAATATCGAATATGGAAATGCGAGGCGGATAAGTGAATATCTACATACCCAGGGTCCGCAATATTCAATATGGTGAGGTATAGCTCCGGGGGGCAGTTACTGTGATGCACCGCCAGGGGGCAGGTCTAAGGGCGACGTTGACGTGGGTGGAGGCGTGGGGTGGTGGTGAGGGGTTTAGGGTTGTGGTTCTGGGTTAAGGTGAAGCGGTAGTTAGGCTGAGGGCGTGGGGATGAGGTTAAATAGAAGGGTAAGTCTGGGGAGGTTGACGGTAGTGGGGAATGTTGGGTTGTGAGTAGTGGGTGAGGATGTACTTGAGGGTGATATTATGGGTGAGAGTGAAGGTAGGGTGGGTGGGTTAATGGCGAGGTTGAGGGCGAGGTAGAGAGAGACATGTAAAGCACTATCTCTCACCGAGGGAAGGTACAACTTAGTATCTTTGAGCTGGGAGAGAGGAAGGGAAAGTTAAACTCCCTATCTCTCAGGGAGGGAGAGAGCTAGGGAAGGCAGAACTCAATAGCTCTCAGTGAGGGAGGAGGATTTTACGTGTGAGGGGAGGTAGGAGTACTTTAGTAGCTCTCAGTGAGGGGAGGTATAGTTTACTCTCTAGCAGTGAGGGGTGTAAATAAACAAGAACACACAGTCAACCCTACAATGAAAATAACATTGAAATTCTCGAATCCTACCAAATACCTCAAGCCTCCTAGCCAGTTAGTTAACATGCATACAAAGTTTTATTACGATGTTTAATTCGATTTTTGAGTTTTTCTCCGGAAATTCTGAACGGACGAACCGACAAAATCCATCTATTATATCCACATCCTTTTCATTGTCTTTGCTTATGGTAACTTTTCAAGGATATAATAGACTTCAATATCCCTCATTGAGTTCAATTTATGTGAGTTTTAGTTATTGCAATATACAATAACTCTAAACAGTGGTTGTGGACAATTATTTTGAAGTATTCGTATCTGTATGTGTACCTCAACTGATGTTCCTGAATTGATAAATTGAAATGAAATGAATTTAACGTAAATGAAAAATAAAAGTCCTCAACATATTTTTCGGCCGATGGTTAGTCAGCTTTCCCCTGAAATTGGACACTCGTTCAATTACTCAGACCAGAATGGAATATACAATCCCCCATACCGAGTCGTTAATGATATTCAGAGACATGGAACGTGGAAATCTGTAACCTTGTTCACATCCTAGTGGGGTGGAGGCAGAGAAAGCAAGACAAACACTGCAGAGGAAATGTTATACCGAATGTAGATAATTTCCTCGACGCAGTGGTAGAAGGAAGGAAGGAAGGAAGGAAGGAAGGCAGGAAGGAAGGAAGGAAGGAAAAGTTTGTAATATGCTAAGAAAAGACATAAGTTTGTACACGTGTATAAATATTGACCTTCATCATGTATAAATATTAACCTTAATCCTGTATAAATAATAACTGTAATGGCTAGGTACTCGTGTAATCATTAGTACAAGACGTATCACTAATTTCAGCAACAGAGTGAGAAAAACACAAGGAAAACATCGCATACATATCTATTCCACTCAAAGGTGACATTCTTTAAGGGCACTCAGGAACATAAAAGCGAGAAAAGCGAATTACCTTTTTTTTTTAAACCTTAAGATTCTAGGTCAACTTCAGTAAACATAAAAAAAGGAGTAACTAGACGCGAAAAAATCGAATGAAAGGTTAATGGCATAATTCCATCGGTAAAGGTTAAGTGAATACATTGTTCAACTATAAGTTCTTTGTAGTCCGTTTTGATGATTTGGGGACGGAGGGAAGAGTTGTGGGAGAGGGAAGAGAGGAAGGGAGAGACAGAGAGAAGAAGGGGGGGGGGAGAAGAGGAGGAAGTGGAAGGAGATGGAGGGGAAGAATTGGCTATTCCCGATGACGCATTCTTAAATACTAACAGATCGACGGAGTGGCGCCAAATGGTCAGCTGGTCTATTAAAGTTTCATCTGTGACATTTTGTTCCAAGACAGAGAGAGAGAGAGAGAGAGAGAGAGAGAGAGAGAGAGAGAGAGAGAAAGGTTATACTCTATATATTTAGTTTACGAGTCTCTTAATATAAACGATGTGTGTTGTTGTCCATCTCCTCATCGTTATATAAGTACAATGTATGTATGTATGTATGTATGTATGTATGCATCATTCTAAGTATATATCCTATGTATACAATGAACAAAAGAGATCTTCACTACACGGATACCTACCGATATATTCAGACGTGCCAAAATATACATACCCGCAGGCGACACTCCACTCTCCTGTCCGCGTCATAAAAATTATGCATACAGTGTTCGGGTTCTGTGTCCCACTGTCATTTCCAACTCTATTATGGTGCCCTAGGTCCGTGTCCCATGTTAATACCAAGCTCTAGTATGATGTCCTAAGTTTAGTGCCCCATTAATAAGTTACGTGTTGTGTGTGTGTGTGTGTGTGTGTGTGTGTGTGTGTGTGTGTGTGTGTGTGTGTGTGTGATTAAGTAAATTAATACAAATAACTATTAAAACCTGCCTCAGTTTATCTCCAAACTATTAATCTTTTTGTGACTTTTTTTCTTGCCTTCTAAAAAGTATAAATTCGTTATGATAATTCTTCACCTCTTAAAAGCACGACCAACAAACACGAAAACCTGCTATCCATCGATCCTGCCGCGTGGTGAAGTTGTTACCAAGACCCTGTGTTAGGTTACCTGGTGATGGTCGCCCAGTCAGCCAGCCAGCCAGCCAGTCACCCAGCCAGTAAGCCAGTCATGAATAAGGAGAGCGTCTATAACTCTCTATGATCCTCTCGATAACTCTGAAGGGAAGGATGAAAATGGGTGACGGTGACCTGTGGTGGCGAGCACCTAACCTAACACAACAACATTGTACAGTTTACTTGACGTGAAAGAGAGATAAGATTCGTCCCCTCCAGCATATTACACCTGGGGACTAATCTTCAGGTGATCCTAATTGAAGTACTGAGGAGAAAAATACCTCATGTGGGGGATACTTATATGTAACATTTCTTTCCTTACACATTTACAGCATCAGAGGAAGTTCACGAGGCCAAATATTAAACAAAATCCAACTCAAAATACACAGTGATAAGTATCTGGAGCAACGATTTACAACCCCCCCTTCCCCGAGCTGGTCAAGGAAGGTGGTGACATTTAGATGAGCTAAGCGGAAATACACTAGTTGGTGACTGGAGATTCACATGTTAGCTGAAAAATTTAAGTGAACGGAAGGAGTCATGTTCCGGAGCATTACACAGCCTTCAACACTGCTTCGTCTTTATTTTTTTTTTCGACAAATTTTTGATGACTTAATGTCGCTCAAATTGAAGGATAAAGTGACCGGTTTGTGTCGCTCTGTAGTGAGACTTGTTAACTTGTCTTCCAACTCTTCCTTTCTTTTTTGTCTTCCTCCTATTCCTTCTTCCTTAGTGTGACTTTTATTAACCTGTCTTCATTTCTCCTTTGACCCGTTATTTACCTTCTCATGTTAATCAATTTCCTCCTTCTCTTCCATTTTCCATTTTTTTATTTCATTCTTCCATTACAATATTCCTACTTCCTATTTATCTTCCTTCGTGTTATTTTCTGTCTGTTATTCTGTTTCCCATTTATTGTGTTATATAGCTTCTTTCTTATCGCCATTTCCACATGTTCTATTATCTTCTCATTGCCTGTATTTCTTCTTTATCCCTCTGTCTATCCATCTATCCCACTTCTATTCTCATCCATCTTCTCTTCTACATCCATCTATTCCTTCTCCACCTCCCTTCTTCTATCCACTGTCCCCCTTTCATTCTCCTCATCCCCTTCATCCATTTACGTACCCCCTTTCTCCATCCATCTATCCCCCTCCATTCATCCACCCCTTCGATCCAGCTACCCTCCCCATCCATCACCCCTCCCCTCCATCCATCTACCCCTCCCCTCCATCAAACTACCCCTTCCCTCCATCCATCTACCCCCTTCCCCTCCATCCATCCCCCCCTCCATCCATCTACTTCCCTCTCCACTATAAGTTTCTTAAGTCGTTCAAATCGTAGAAAAAATGCAATGACAGGATGGAATACTGCTTTTAGAATAAGGAGGGTGATGGAAGGGGGGTGATGAGAAGGTGGGAGGAGTGATGGATGATGGAAGGATGAAGGAGGTGATGGAAGGAGGGGAGGTGATGAAGGAGGGTGATGGAAGGAGGTGATGGAAGGAGGGTGATGGAAGGGAGGTGATGGAAGGAGAGGGTGATGGAAGGAGGGTGATGGAAGGGAGGGTGATGGAAGGGAGGGTGATGGAAGGAGGATGATGAAGGAGGGTGATGGAAGGGAGGGGGTGATGGAAGGAGGTGATGGAAGGGAGGGTGATGGAAGGGAGGGTGATGGAAGGGAGGTGATGGAAGGGAGGGAGTGATGGAAGGAGGGGTGATGGAAGGGAGAGGGTGATGGAAGGGAGAGGGTGATGGAAGGAGGGAGTGATGGAAGGGAGAGGGTGATGGAAGGGAGGGTGATGGAAGGGAGGGTGATGGAAGGGAGGGGTGATGGAAGGGAGGGGTGATGGAAGGGAGGGGTGATGGAAGGGAGGGGTGATGGAAGGAGGGTGATGGAAGGAGGGGTGATGGAAGGGAGAGGGGTGATGGAAGGGAGGGGTGATGGAAGGGAGGGGTGATGGAAGGAGGGGGTGATGGAAGGGAGGGGTGATGGAAGGAGGGGGTGATGGAAGGGAGGGGGTGATGGAAGGAGGGGTGATGGAAGGAGGGGTGATGGAAGGAGGGTGATGGAAGGAGGGTGATGGAGGAGGGGTGATGGAAGGAGGGGGGTGATGGAAGGAGGGGGTGATGGAAGGAGGGTGATGGAAGGAGGAGGAGGAGGGGGTGATGGAAGGAGAGGGTGATGGAAGGGAGGGTGATGGAAGGGAGGGTGATGGAAGGAGAGGGGTGAGGAAGGGAGGTGATGGAAGGAGTGATGGAAGGGAGGGGTGATGGAAGGGAGGGGTGATGGAAGGAGGGTGATGGAAGGAGGGAAAGGGGGATGGGAGGTGATGGAAGGGAGGGTGATGGAAGGAGGGTGATGGAAGGGAGGGTGATGGAAGGAGGGTGATGGAAGGAGGGGGTGATGGAAGGAGAGGGTGATGGAAGGAGAGAGGGTGATGGAAGGAGGGGTGATGGAAGGGAGGGGTGATGGAAGGAGAGGGTGATGGAAGGGAGGGGTGATGGAAGGGAGGGGGTGATGGAAGGAGGGGGTGATGGAAGGGAGGGTGATGGAAGGAGGGTGATGGAAGGGAGGGGTGATGGAAGGGAGGGGTGATGGAAGGAGGGGTGATGAAGGAGGGGTGATGGAAGGGAGGGGTGATGGAAGGGAGGGTGATGGAAGGGGGGGGTGATGGAAGGAGGGGTGATGGAAGGAGGGGGTGATGGAAGGAGGGATGATGGAAGGGGAGGGATGATGGAAGGAGGGTGATGGAAGGAGGGGTAGTGAAAGGAGGAGTAATGAAAGAGATGAGGCAATGGAAAGGGAGGGGGCAATGGAAGGGAGAGGGTGATAGAAGGGAGGAGATGGAAGGGGCGATGGAAAGGAGGGGGTGATGGAAAGAGGAGGTTTAGATCAGGTAAAGATGAACATAGGCAGGTACAAGAATACGGTGAAAATATAGTATAGAATAAGATGAACAAAGAAGAAGAAGAAGAAGAAGAAAAACAGATAAGATGAAGGACGAAAATAAAGAGGAGGAAGATAAGAGCAAAAGGCATAATCAGAAATGGTGAGGACAGGAGAATAAAAAAATGGTCGAGAAAGAGAAAGTATAATGAAGATGTAAATGAGATAGAGAGAAAAGACTAAGCAAAAAAAATCACTAAGATAGTCACCCTTGAGAAAAACAGAATGTGAAATGAAAGGGGGAAAGAAGGAGAGAGAGAGAGAGAGAGAGACCTATCACCACCACCATCACCTCAGCCTCCCCCATGACAGCCCGTCTCGAGAAAATCACAATAATTGGAGATGACTTAACGTGTCTGTCTTGGATGTTGGGTGGCTGGCGGGTAGAGTGTGCTAAAACATATTTGTCAAAAGAGACAGTTTTGGGGTAATATACACATGAGGTTTTCGATGTTAAAGAAAATCGACGATGTTTATTTGTTTTGGGGCTTAGTTTTATACCTCCTAATGAGAAATATGAACATTTTATTAAACATTATTTTAAAATAGATTAAAAAAAATCTGGTGAAGTAATAAAGCCCAATAGATACTCTTAATGGATTATTTTTTTTTAAATATTAACTTTCAGAAATATAGGTTGAAGCATAAAATTTTCACTGGGAATCGAGTAAAAGCCCAAACTAGACACTATATCCTACAGCAGCATCCAAACAACATCAACACCACACACCCCTTCTTATAGTGGTATCATTTGGGTACCACTATTACCTTGGTTGGCACTGGAGGTCACATAGAACTTAAACCCAGGAATTAAACCCAACATCTACACTCAACATTTACACTCAGAAGGTACACCCAGGAACTACACACCGCCTACGTAACAGCTTCTTACAGAATCAGTTTGGTGGCAGTATTAACCTGGGTGCCACTGGAGGTCGGGTGGAAGCAGCTGGCCTTGGTATAAAGAGCGTGCTTACATCTTGATAACTTCCTGGGGTGTAATGAAATTTTACTTACAAAATCGTACGTGAGAGAGATAAGGAGGAGGGAGGGAGGAAAGGAGAGTAGGACGAAGGAAGGAAGGAAAGGGAGAGAGCGCGGACGAAGGGAAGTAAATAGAGAAGGAGGACAAATGGGGGGAGGAGGGAGGAGGAGGGAGGGAGGAAGAGAGCACGGACGAAGGAAGGAAAGGAGAAACTGGACGAAGGAAGGAAAGAGAGAGCACAGACAGAAGGAAGAGCACGGACGAAGGAAGGAAGGTGTGTGGAGGGAGGAGGAGGAGAGAGAGAGAGAGAGAGAAACCATCAGATCCGCATCCCCTCGGAAGCCTCAAGCCGGTACCCGTATAATCCGGCTATTTGCGTGCCCCTTCGAAGGCACATAACATCTTCCCCCTAAATACAGGACATCGGAAAAACAAATGGTATTCGCACCGAGATGGGCCGTTTCCTTCCCCCCATCCTCCTTGCCAGAGGAGGGAACCCAGGGATCTGAGAGACTCTGGAGAGACGAATGAGACAGATTACCGTGAGAGGGAGACCACATGAGACTTCCCAAAACTATCTCAGGGGGAGGGGGCATGGGAAGGGGGGGGGGGCGAGCCTGCAGCGGCCGCCTCCTCCTCCCCGATCCTAAGTTGTGATGGATCGAAAGGACTTTGAGGAATGACATGGCGATGCCGTCTGAGAGCTGACGGGCATACGCCGTGAGGTCTGTGGTTGGTGGTTGGCTGCGAGGGTTGGTAGGAGGTGACTGGTTAGATGGTTGGTTGGTTGCTCGGGTGGTTAAATGGTATGTTGGATAGCTGGATGATTCTGGAGTGACAAAATGGTTGAATAACTCAAGAATGGGTTGCTGAGGTGATGTGAATCGGCAAAATCGTTGCTAGAGAATAAATTATTTCTTGGTTGATTATGTGAATGACAGGTGTGGTTGTTTAAGCACCGGTTGTTGGTTGAGCGATTTGCTTCGGTGAATGGGCTGTTGGCTGCATGTCTGGAATACCCAATTGGTTGACAAGTGAGTAGAATAGCTGCTAGTGTGAAAAGTAGATTGACTGAGCAGCAGCAGTAGCGAGAAATTCCTTGGTTGTTTGGTTGAATGGTTGCGAAAAATATTATTGTTCGTTACATCTAGGGACAGGTAATTGGAGTGGATGGTGGGCTGATTAAATACCTGGATAGACACGTAGATGATTGGTTACCTGCCACAAGGGTTAGGTTAGGTTGGAGTGGTTACAGGACTACCAACAAGAAATATGGCTGAACAATACCTGTGTTACACTCATTAATCTGTAATTTAGTCTTTTTAAAATAAATATGAGGAAAAAATTAACTAAAAAACAATAAAAAATAATTCAAATCTCCGTCGAAATATAAAATGGACTGGAGTTAATCAGTTAAAGGTAAATTTGAAAAAGAAACATTGAAAAACTATTGAGGTATAGTAGATCAAATTATAGGTTGGTAAAGATTCTCGTTTCCATCAACGGAAGTCGTATAAGGCAAAAATCTCAAACCAATCAAGATTCTGGCCACAACTTCGAGGCTGCTCCATCAATATTTCTCTTTTAGAAGACTTCGGGTTCCTCGCCTTTTGAAGCTTTTGATACCCGGAGCAAAGGCTAGCCAGGCTTCTAACAGTAGAAGCCGGGCGAAGACGAGAGAATGAGAGAAACATGGGGAGAATAATAAGATGATTTGGTGGGGAGAGAGGAAATGTAAACAGTGACAAGGATCAAACTATTTATATGAAGATGAAAAAAGGAGAAATAAATGAGAGGAACAAAATTATGAGAGGAATAAGATGGTGATGGGAGAAAGGAAAATGTTAAAAATGACGTAACGAATACGATTTATAAGAAGATATTGAAAAAAAAGACAACTATAGATTTGTCCATGGATAAAAACATGAACACACACACACACACACACACACACACACATGGATATACATATAACGTGCACAGTTATATACATATCACCAAAATACAAAAAAACTATTCATTACAGCCACATCTCATCACCAGCCATAAACCTGTATACCATCTTACACTTTCAAACTCCACCTCTACCACAACCACCACCATAATCACCACGATTACCACCTCAACCACCATTACTACCCCCCTCCACATCCATCTCTACCGCCGCAACAATAACAACAACCATCAAAATCAATAACACCACCACCACAACAACACCACCACCATCACACAACAACAACAACATCATCCAAAAGAAAGAAAAAATACTAAGAATAATCCTCAACTCCTCCCCTCCCCCTACTCCAAAAAAAAAAATAAACAGGCAGCTATCGGAGGTGTCGGCGGGACAAGATAAACATCATTATAAGATAAACTCAACAAACTACAACACCCTACATGAATACAAAATAGTTTCCAATATTTACCCCAGTAAACTTTTGGCGGCAAAGTTGACGCAAGTTATGAAGTCAACCGACATAACGGTCATAACCGCCCTAACCGTCATAACCGCTGTATAAGACATAATGCCACCGAGGATATGTTGACAATGGAGTCTTAGCACCAGCAGAAAAATGCATTAAATGAGACTGCAAAGCTCTATGAGGTTGAATACTGCGGAAGGATCTAGAAACAGAGCCCCAGATAGATACGTTGCGAGGGTGGTACAGCGGTAAAGCTGGTTCTATACGAGGTTTTAGTAAGATAATGATACTTATGTCACAGTGCTCAGTCACGGTTATAATCTGGAAGCTAACATAAACTTTGCTACGCTAATGGAATGGATTATTGCCCGTGTAAATCTGAGGTTTTAATCGTCTGCGTTTTTCTCTTCCCTTTGTCTACAAATCAAACTACATTATTAATTGTAATTATTTGGATCACGTGAAGATTAGGCACCCTGATTATTTTCACCTTAAAATTAATCACCCTCAAGATAACCCAATAAAATCTAACCTAACCTACTTTAACCTAACCTAACCTAACCCAACCAGCTTTATTCAACTGGTAATTATCGGTTGACAGAAGCTGAGTGTGTAATCCTCATGAAATCCATCTACTCCTATTATTTAATTTTTCGAGTTCTCCAACTCCCCTTTACGGAGGATAGAACACTAATATTAATATTATTAAGTATTAAATATTTGCAGGCGACTTACTGGCTCGAATTGTAACTTAGTTCAGAATTTTATGATCTTATTTATGATTCTAGAGACTTGGTAGCCAGTTACGTGTGGTCTTGTGTTTATGGCCTTAACACTGTCCATCTCCTTGACAACGGAAAATCATATCAAACTTCCCTTTCCTTACTAGTTTATATATATATATATATATATATATATATATATATATATATATATATATATATATATATATATATATATATATATATATATATATATATCACAACTTCTTGTAACACCTGTACCAGTGTTGACGTCCTCGAGCCCACAAAAACAGCTGCCGACTTTGGCGGGAGAGACACGTAACTCCTACGTTGGGTAATGTAAACAAATACAATCACCCGCACGCTTCCCCTACTTGTGATCATCTTGTCAAAACCGCCTGTTGTTCCCATAAACTTTATATAAAACAAAATATTATTTAAACCTCTCCGTGATACTCAAAAGGCAAAACATAACACTTATTTAAGCCATCTGGTGTGAAGGCAAGAAAAAGTGTTTACTGCTTGAACTTTGCGACGTATCAGATTAAAGTGCCAGAAGGTGTCACACAACAAGAGGACATATTCTCGTCTTTCACCACCTGTTCAAACATGAGGATATTCACGTTTTCTTCCAAGACGACACCTGGAAAATACATCTTTGTTCTTTTATCTGCACACGTCTATGGGAGTCCATCTCATCCCCTTGTAAAGCCTAATTTAACTCATTGTTTTCCTTTACTCACACACCAAGACACTTAGCCTTCCCTCTCCCCACACCCGTATTGTCCACACCCTAATTTCCCAATAAAAATATCTCTTCCCCTCTCTTCCTCTGTTTTACTCTCCTCTATCTATCTTTTCTACTCTACTTCACTCTGTCTATCTTTCTCTAATTCACTGTCTTCCTTCCTTCTTTCTCTCCTCTTTCCACCCTCTTCTATATCCCCTTCAATCTCTGTTTCACTCCTTATCTCTCCTCTCTCCCAAACCCCCTTTTCCTCTCCCTTACCTCCTCTTCCTCCTCCTTCCCCAGCCTCAGAAGCCGAAGGCAAGAAAATGACCAAAACACGTTGGGTCATGATCGTAATAAATGGCGCGAACTTTGCCGCGTCTCCGCTAGTTTGCTGACAAATGAATATCGGTTTGGAGGGAGGAAGGAGGGAGGAAGGTGGGGGGAAGGACGGAGGGAGGAGGGAAGGAAGGTAGGAGGGAAGGAAGGTAGGAAGGTAGGAAGGAAGGAAGGAGGGCAACGTTGGAAGAGGCGGAGGAGGTAGGCGGGTAGAGAGGGGAAAAGGATGGAGGGAGAGAGGAAGGGAGGGGGAAGGAAGGCAGGAAGGAAGGAGGACAACGTTAGGCGAGGTGGAGGAGGTGGGAGGGAATGGGAGGGGAAGAAGAGAGGGGGAAGGGAGGGAGGGGAAGGAGGTTAGAAGAGATAAATTGAACAGCCGAGGAAGTTTTAAGGGGAAGCAAAACTACGTCAAACTCCCCCAAGAATTGACTCGTTTTTCGCTTCCCATATCCCAATCGTATGTGCTGGGGTGGTGTTTTTTTTTCTTCATCTTTATCTCTTCCTCCCTCTTGCCTCTTTCTCTACATCCTTTTCAAATTTCTCCCTTTCTCTCTTTTTTGTGTTTCCTCCTTCTCCTCCTTTCTCTTTCTCTCTCGCTTGTCTCACTTTCCTCTGTTCTTACGACTCTTATGCTTCTCCTTCTTCCTTCTCTTAGCTCTCTCTCACTCTCATTGCTCTCTGTTTCTGTTCTTCCGTCTCCCTCTTTGCCATTTTCTTCCCATTTTCCTTCTACCCCACTTCCTCCTCTCCCTCCTTCTAATGCCTCTCTTCCACTTCTCCTACCCCTTCCTTATGCCCCTCTCCCTCTTCCTCCTCTCTCGACTCCTATTAATACCCCTCTTCCTCCTCCTCCAGCTCCTTCTAATGCCGCTCCTCTTCCTTCTACCACGACAGAACTAGACAATGTGATGTAGTCGTGGCTAGAATTAGGCTAGGATACAGACACATCTGGCAAGTTAGTAACGCTGTACCCATACCGGGACACTCAGCATGTAAACTTTGTGATAAACCTTTAAAGCATACACTTGAACACTATATTATTGAATGTGACACTGTCAAAGACTTCAGGCCACCTGACTTATTGTATCTTGAACTTTGTAATTATTACATTGAATCAGGGGTGCTTGAGGACATTCTTGCCATTTATCCAAAATTTGCTAGCCCACACTGATTAGTCTTCAATTAGAATATGACTCCTAATGTATATGAACCACTGTCCTCCGTGGCAGCGAACAGTGACATCACCCACATGAATCTGACCTATATATACTGTTAAGGAATATGATCTATTTCTTGTGTATGAACCTCTGTCCTGCGTGGCAGTGAGAAGTGATACCACCCTCAGTGTCAAGACCTGACTGAATTATAATTCTCCTTCACCTCTTGTCCTCTTCCTCCTCTTCCACCTCCTCCTTCTACACCTCTTCCTCCTCTTCCCCCTCATCCTTCTACCCATATTCCTCCTCTCCCACCTCCTCCTTCTACACCTATTCCTCCTCTTCCATCTCCTTCTAATACCCTTTCTCCTCGTCCCACCACCACTTTGTAATACCCCTCTTCCTCCTCTCCCACATTCTCCTTCTACCCCGATTCCTCCTCTTCCACCTCCTTGTAATACCCCTCTTCCTCCTCGTCCCACCACCTCCTTCTACCCCTCTTGCTCCTTCCCCTCCTCCTTTTATCCTGTCTCGGTCAATTTTGCCCCTGAAGCCTGACGCGTCGAGGTGGCAAATTAGTTTTGATTTAAAGACACCGCCTTCAACCCTCACCTCAACCATTAAGTTTGTTTAGTATTTGCATAAGATTACTGACACTGAAGCTGAAATGGGGAAGGAAGGAAGGAAGATGTATTAAATGAAAGGAAAGAAGGAAGGAAGGAAGGAAGATGTATTAAATGAAAGGAAAGAAGGAAGGAAATTAAATAAATTAAATGAAAGATAAGAAACAAAGAAGAAGGAAATTAAAGAAAGGTAATTAAAAATGAAAGGATATAGAGGAAGAAAAGAAGGAAAGAAAATTAAATAAATGAAAGGAAAAGGAGGAAGATATAAATAAAAGGAAATTTAGAAAGGAAGGAACAGCCAAGGAAAACATATGAAAGGGGGAGAACATGAGAGAAGAATCAATGGAAGAGTAAAAAAAAATTATTTATGAAGGATTTAATGATAGAAATATCTGTAAGATTATGACTTGATATAATAAAGGAAAAGAGAGAGAGAGAGAGAGAGAGAGAGAGAGAGAGAGAGAGAGAGAGAGGATGCAAGGAAGAAACGAAAGACATGGGAGGAGGTAATGAGGAAGAAAATTAGAGCAGTCTAAGGAAGGAGTAAAGGGAGACACGAGAGAGCTGTGAAAGATGAAGAAAAAAAACAATAACAGGAATTATAGAAAAATAAGAAAAAAGACAAGTATGAGAAACATGCAAAACAAAAACAGGAGAGGACAAATTGATAAAAGATGAAAACAAAAAATGAAAATAAACAAAATGGAGAGGATGGGATTCATGAGAAGTGAATGTGAAAAAAAATAAACACGAATGGCTGATAAAAATGAGAAAACGAATAATGAAACATGAAAAGAAAAGAAAGAGAATTGAAAGAGTCTAATAAAAAAAAGACAAAAAATCAGAACTATTGGTGGTGAGATTTAGATCCTGAGACCAATAACAGTGAGATTAGAGGCAGAGGGGGAAGGGGGGGAGGAGCATGAGATTAAGAGGTAAAACATAAATACTGTGATTTTACTTTCCAACACGACTCCCATACACTGGTCACAAATTGCCTTACAGCTGATGGAGACGAGAGGCAGAGTGAAGAGAGAAAGAGGAGGGGAGAGGGAGGAAACAATGAATGAGGTGGTTAAGGGAAGGGAATAATTACCATACAAATTTGCAAAGGCGAGAAACAATGTAAATATTCATGTTTGTTGTATAAATTCAAACACTTTTTAAAGATATACACACGCATGCACACCCCCCCTCCTCCCTCACACACCCACACACACAAGCTTGCACCGAGATGATAACAGGAAATACTAGAAGATAAAAACATATTTTGTCGTCAAGAAATTCGTGGCAGCGTGTGTCAGCAACTGCAAAGTTGAGCTAACAGGAAGCCAAGACGGTCGAGGTGAGTTTGGCCGATGACAAACACTGTTGACAAAACACCACCAACACCTAGTACACACCTGAGGGTTATACTGGCTAACACACACACACACATATATTATAATTTACCTTTGTCACTTATTTCTAAATAAACTACTTTACACTTTTACTTATTTATTTATTCATACTCTCTCTCTCTCTCTCTCTCTCTCTCTCTCTCTCTCTCTCTCTCTCTCTCTCTCTCTCTCTCTCTTTCTCTTTCCTGATACTCCTATGCATCATCATCATTCCCTTTGCCCCCTTCCACCTCTGCATTACTCACCCACCATTCCACTATAATTGCCAGCAATAAACACGTGCCGGTAACCCCTCCAGCCTCTGATGCAGCCGTCCATAACACCATTAAAAAAAAGGTCACACTTTTGCACCAACGGGATATTGTCAATGGGTTCCGCCTGTTATGGGTAATGGGGAGAACTCGGAATAAACCCTATGCCCATTACTCAGCTCTTGGTAAAAGTAGCTGTCTTGTTCTGTCCCCATTATTCAGGCCTGGAAAATAAGTAACTATGATTCCACTTTAGGTATCAATTTGTTCCGTCTGAAACCCCTATTCTGTACCTAAGGGTAATGTAAAAAGCCCGTGGTATCCCCATTACACTTCAGGGGTTAAGGGATAGCTAATACCAAACCCATTAAAGCAGGATACTGGCAACAGCTCATGGTATCGTCATTAACCCCTCACATGGATAATAGCCTCAACTCTTGGCACTCCCATTAACCCCATTCTTGGATAATGACAGCAACTCATGGTACCCATTAACCACCTTTGGCACCAAAATTAACCCCCTCTTCCTAGTAAATAGCAACAGCACCTAACAGCCCCCCTCCCCCTCCATTAACCAACCATCCCCTCCCCCTACCTAGGTAATGGCAACAATTCGTGGCACCCTCCTCCTACCCCCCATTAGCTAGATGGCACTGTACTGCTCCCCCCGGTTCCCTCATTACCCATGTTCATTACCATTACTACTGCATCTATTTCCTCCCTATTGCTTAATTGCTCTGATCAATCTCCGTCAGAGACAATAATGGCGCTCTGGGGGCCAGGTACAGTAGTGGCTCCTCCGCTACCTCACTCTTGGACGCTGGCTGACTCTCCTTGCTGACACCCCTCTGTTTTTGTCTGTATGTCTGTCTGTCTGTATTGTCTGTTAGTCTCTCCTTTAGACGGTAATTCTGGTTCTGACATTGTCTATTTCTCTTATAGCCTGCGATTATTGCTGTCATTGTTCATTCTTCCTGTCATTGTGATGGTGGTTATGTAATGCTGACAGTGACTAGAGCTGACACCTTCTCTTGTGTTTTCAGCTGTATAACCAGTCCAATAGACGTTACCACCAATGTTGACCGCCTCAATTTATGGCTGTCTATCCTGTCCTGTAGAAGGTGACTATACAAGGGGGGGGTAGTACTGACACACTCTGTTTTTATCTGTTTACCTGTTTCTCTGTTGCTAACGGGACTTGCTGCAGGCAGTCTGTTGTTTCAACGTACGTTATTATATATCTGTCTGCGTCCCTTTATTTGCATGTGTGTGTGTGTGTGTGTGTGTGTTTTCCGCCATCCAGAATTGGACTCTGTTTGGATTTATATACGACATGGTGTTCCCGTCTCATAACCTGTCAAACAGACGGTGGTCCTATTTTTTTCAGGGGGGGTGATGATAGTGGAGAGACCCAGCAGCTATGTTTTTTTTTGTATATGTCCGTCCTCCATACTTGATTTTTTACAATTCCTTCGCTCTTTTCTCTCTCCTCGTTTCTCTGTCTGTCTATCTGTCTCTGCCACATCAACCTATCTACCATTTCGTTTCTATTTCTCTGTCTGTCTCCCCCCCTCCTCCTCCCTACTTATGACATCAAACAGCGGATATTTCATCCCCATAACCTTTCCTCTCTAACAGCCACTCACAAGATTACTCTCGGACCTCTCTCTTGACTCTCATCAAGGCTCTTTAAACAGATAGTCCCCCCCTCCTCTCTCCTCTCTCTCTCTCTCTCTGCTGACTCTATCTTCCTTCATCTCAATAAATTCTCTTAATCTAATCAGTTGCATTTGTTACCTTCTCTTACCCTGTATCTCTCCTTCCACTTCTCATTCTCTCTCCCCCCACCTCTTTCTCCTCCTCTTTTCCTTTCCTCTTTCCTCTTCCTCCTTTTCCTCCTCCTTCTTCCATCTAGTTCCCCCCCTGACCCAGTAAATCGTCTCTTCTGTAGGCACTTTTCCTCTTTTTTCCTTTCATTTTCCTTACATCAATCTCTCCATGTTTGGTTCAGTCATCCATTTTTATCTTCGTTTTCTTTTTTCTCTTACACCCCCTGTCGATTCTCTTTTCTTTTCTTTATTTATCCGGTGATTCTTTTGCGATCTTTCCCTATCCGTCTCTCTACTTCCTCTTCCTTTCTTTCCCGTTAGTTCCCATATTCATTTATCTGCTATTCTCCCGTATTTCCCATCTGTTATTTGTTTTTATTATTTCCTATTTTCTCGTGTCCTTTATTCATCTTCTTCCTTTTCTATTTCTCCATCCTTCACTTTTCTTGAGCTATTGTGTTATTCCTTGTTGCCTCATTCTCTCTTTCTCTCACGCTCTCTTTTCCATTTCTTCCTCTTCTCCCATTGTCCTGTACTATGTTCTTTATTTATTATTCTATCTCTCTTATTCTTTCCCAATTTCTGTCCTCTCCCCTCATTCCTCTCCTCCACACTCTTCATTCTAATCTCCTTCCCATTTCTCTTTTTTTCTTCTTCCCTTTTCCATCCTCTTCTCTTCTTCCACCTCTCTCTCTCTCTCTTTCCTACCCTCTTTTATCCCCCCTTACCCCTCACTCTTGCGTTCTCTGTTTCCCTCATTCTCAGTCTTTAAAACCTTCCTCTTATTTTCTGTCTTCCTCTCTTCTTCCCTTTCCATCGACTCTCTCTCTCTCTCTCTCTCTCGCTCGCTCTCTTCCACGCTCTCCCTTCTCTTGTTCCCCTCGCCCCTCGCGTCCCTGCTCCCCTCGCAGCCTGAGACACGATGCATTATTGAGGACGACGTAACTGATACGGGGAGTCCCCAGTGTGGCGGCCGTGGAGGCACTTTTGCGCACCCAGACTGCCGCCATCCTCACAACACCTTGCTCCCCCATCCTCACACTGGCTTCCTCTTCCTCACGCTGGCTTTCACTTTCTCACACTGGCTTCCACTTCCTCATACTGGCTTTCTCTTCCTCACACTGGCTTTCTCTCCCTCACACTGGCTTCCTCTTCCTCACACTGGCTTCCTCTTCCTCACACTTGTTTCCACATCCTCACACTGGCTAATCAAGCTTTATTTATCCACAGCTATCACTCAAACTCAAGCCTTATTTACCTCTCAGCTATCACTCAAACCCAAGCCTTCTCCCCCAGCTATCCCTCAAAATCAAACTTTATTCACCTCCCAGCTATCCCTCAAAATCAAGTTTTATTCACTGCAGCTGTCACTCAAAATCAAACTTTATTCACCTCCCAGCTATCATTCAAAATCAAGCTTTACTCACCACAGCTATCACTCAAAATCAAACTTTATTCACCTCCCAGCTATAATTCAAAATCAAGCTTTATTCACCACAGCTATCACTCAAATTCAAGATTTATTCAACTCCCAGCTATCACTCAAGCTCAAGCTTTTTTTCACCTCCCAGCTATCCCTCAAAAGTAAGCTTTATTCACCTCCCAGCTATCCCTCAAAAGGAAGCTTTATTCACCCCAGCTATAACTAAATCAATCTTCATTCACCCCAGCTATCACTCAAAATCAAACTTTATTCACCTCCCAGCTATAATTCAAAATCAAGCTTTATTCACCACAGCTATCACTCAAATTCAAGATTTATTCAACTCCCAGCTATCACTCAAACTCATGCTTTCTTTCACCTCCCAGCTATCCCTCAAAATCAAACTTTATTCGCCTCCCAGCTATCCCTCAAAATCAAACGTTATTCAACCCAGCTATCACTCAAAATCAGCTTTATTCAACTCCCAGCGATCACTCAAACTCAAGTTTTATTCACCTCCCAGCTATAACTCAAACTCAAGCTTTATTCACCTCCCAGCTATCCCTCAATATTAAGCTTTATTCATCACCCAGCTATCACTCAAAATCAAACTTTATTCGCCTCCCAGCTATCCCTCAAAATCAAACTTTATTCAACCCAGCTATCACTCAAAATCAAGCTTTATTCACCTCAGCTATCACTCAAAATCAAGCTGTATTCACTTCCCACCTATCCCTCAAAATTAAGCATTATTCACCTCCCAGTTACCACTCAAAATCAAACTTTAGTCACCCCAGCTATCACTCAAACTCAAGCTTTATTCACCTTCCAGCTATCCCTCAAAATTAAGCATTATTCACCTCCCAGCTACCACTCAAAATCAAACTTTATTCACCTCTCAGGTATCACTCAAACTCAAGCCTATATTCACTAGGAAATTTTGACTCTCTCGTGTGTTGGTGCTTGAGGTGATGTGACAGGGTGCAAATTCCACTATGCATTGTACTCAGTTCACTTAATGGTACACCAGGTGGTATGTTTTTTTTTTTTTGTCCACTGAAGATATTTAGGGAAACGAGGAAGGAAGATTTGAGAAGATAGAAGATGGAAAGGAAACAGATGGAAGGAGAGGAAACACAAAATAAAGGAGACAAGAAGTAAGAGGGAAGAATGAAAGAAGGAGGAAGAGAAAGAGAAAAGGAAAGAGGGAATGAAAAGAGAAAAGGGAGGGAAGGAAAAGAGAAAAGAGAAGGAAAGAAAAAAGAAAAGGGAGGGAAAGTGGAGACAGGGAGAGTGAGAGAGGACAAGTAGCATAAGAAAAGGCAGGAGACGTGAAGAAGAGAAGACAAAGGAGGAGTGATGAAGAAGAGACCGGAATGAGTGGAGAAAAAAAAGGAAGATAGAAGGAGAGAAACAGACTAACTTAAGTGGCCAGGAGGAAGGAAGGAGAGAAAATCGAGAAATAGAGGTCCAGAGAGAAGGAATGTAGAGAGAGAGGGGAGACAGGAAGAAGAGAGAGAGAGAATATATGATTTGGAAGGTGAAAGAGAAGGAAGTGGAGTCATACAATAGAATCATGTTGAGAGAGAGAGAGCCACGAATGCGATAAAATGGAGAAAGAGAGAGCCACGGACGCACCGAGAGACAGATAGAGAGAGAGAGGAAGAGAGAGCCACGAACGCACGGGCAAGCAGGCAAGCAGGCAGACAGGCAGGCAGACAGACAGACAGGCAGGCAGGCAGGCTGGCAGGCAGGTACAAACTGCATGGGAGACACTTGCCATCGAGCGGTCCCGGCGCTTGGAGGGTTCAGCGGGGAGCATGACTACACGGAGTTGGCTAACGCAGGGAGGGAGGCTGCATGAGAGTGACCCCCACGCTGCATGACAACCGGCAGAGACAGACAGAGAGGAAAATAAAGAGAGACAGACAGAGGAAAAGAAAGGGGGGAGAGAGAGAGAGACAGACAGAGAGGGAGGCAGGCAGACAGACAGACAGACAGAGAGGAAACTAAAGAGACAGACAGACAGACAGAGAGGAAAATAAAGAGAGACAGAGAGGAAAAGAAAGGGAGGGAGAGAGAAAGAGACACACAGACAGACAGGGAGGCAGGGAGGAAGGCAGACAGACAGACAGCCACAGACAGACAAACAGACAAAAGAAAGGAGACACGTCCTCACTCTCTTACTAATTTCGCGACCAATATCGATTTATTTAAAGTCTACGAGACAGAGAAACGCAGAAATTTGAACCGTAATCATGCAGACAGGAACGCGCACACCAATCAATTCTCTTCGCTCACTAGAAACGCTCTACCCTGATGAACAAAGGAAAGTAAACAATTTTTTAATATTAACAAATACACCGTCCATATTGGCCATTCAACCTTGCACGATGAACGAGAATAAAACAATAAAAATATATCGTTTCTACCAACTGATTATTATTTACGTCAGGTGATTATTGTTTATATCAGTTAATTATTGATTATTAACACATACATACACATCGATGTATATAAACGGTATATAAAGCATGTTCATTAACGTCATCGAGGGATAAATCGACCAATCATCTTGGCCCTCACACAAATTTCTCCTCTAATCTTATTGGCTAAAGTGCGAGCGATCAAGCAAGGAGTCAGTCGACCACCCCAATTTACTGCATCGTGACGTCACCAGACACCACCTGTCTCGCTGTGTCTGTGTTATCTTACTCCCTCGGGGTGTATATCTGTCCTCCCTCCACCAACACCCACATACACCCATCACTACACCCACTAATACACTCCCTATGTCCCTAGATACACCCACATACACCCATCACTACACCCACTAATACACTCCCTATGATCATTAGATACACCCACAAGCAACCAACACCCACATGCACCCATCACTACACCCACTAATACACCTCCTACGCCCCTAGATACACCCACTAATACACTCCCTATGCCCCTAGATACACCCACAAGCACCCAACACCCACATACACCCATCACTACACCCACTAATACACTCTCTATGCCCCTAGATACACCCACATACACCCATCACTACACCCACCAATACACCTCCTACGCCCCTAGATACACCCACAAACACCCAACACCCACATACACCCATCACTACACCCACCATACACCCCCCTATGCCCCTAGATACACCCACATACACCATCACTACACCCACCAATACACCCCTATGCCCCTAGATACACCCACATACACCCATCATCACACACCCACTAATACACCCCTATGCCCCTAGATACACCCACACGCACCCAACACCCACATACACCCATCAATACACCCTATGCCCCTACATACACCCACACCCAACACCCACATACACCCATCACTACACCCACCAATACACCCCTACGCCCCTAGATACACCCACAAGCACCCAACACCCACATACACACCCATCACACCCACAATACACTCCCTATGACCATTAGATACACCCACACGCACCCAACACCCACATACACCCATCACTACACCCACCAATACACCTCCCTACGCCCCTAGATACACCCACAATCACCCAACACCCACAAACACCCATCACTACACCCACTAATACACTCTATGACCATTAGATACACCCACACGCACCCAACACCCACATACACCCATCACTACACCCACCAATACACCTCTCCCCATGCCCTAGATACACCCACAAGCACCCAACACCCACAAACACCCATCACTACACCCACTAATACACTCCCTATGACCATTAGATACACCCACACGCACCCAACACCCACATACACCCATCACTACACCCACCAACACCTCCTACGCCCCAAGATACACCCACAAGCACACAACACCCACATTACACCCACCCTCTTGCTTCTACCCACAACTACAGTCAACTAACTCTCTTAACTCCACCATCACACAACCACTCCTCCCCTAACCCACCACACAACCACCCTCCCAACCCACCCACACACAACCACCCTCCCCAACCCACCACCCACACAACCACTCCCCAACTCCACCAACCCACACAACCACCTCCTTAACTCCACCATCTACACACCCACCCTCCCCAACTCCACCACCCACACACCCACTCCTCCTCAACTCCACCAACACACAACCACCTCCTCAACTCCACCACACACACCCACCCTCCCCAACTCCACCACCTACACAACCACCTCCCCAACTCCACCAACCCACACAACCACTCCTCCTTTAACCCACCACCTACACAACTCCCCCTAACCCACCATCTACACACCCACCCTCCTCAACCCAACCAACCCACACAAACCACCTCCCCCAACTCCACCACCTACACAACTCCCCAACTCCACCATCTACACACCCACTCCTCCTCAACTCAACCAACCTACACACCCACTCCTCCCCAACTCCACCAACCTACACAACCACTCCTCCCCAACTCCACCAACCTACCCCACTCCCCAAACTCCACCACCCACGCAACCAACACCCACACCTCCCCCACCTCACCATCATGCAGACAGTGGAAGTACCGTACCATCTTTGGTTGCCGAGTCGCCCCAAAGTGGTCACATATGTTAGTAATGAACGCCCAAACACAGCGACACACCACAACCGCTCGGGCCTCTGAGTTCTTGATGAGAGGCGGAAGGGAGAAATGGAAGGGGGAGGAGGTAGATATCTAGACAGGCGAGACAGATAGATAGACAGACAGACAGACAGACAGATAGATAAAGACAAATTAGAGATATTGATAGAATGGGAAACACATAAGTAGATAGATAGAGAGAGTGTGTGTGTGTGTGTATGTGTGTGTGTGTGTGTGTATAAACGAAATTACTGAGATTGTTACTTATTCCAAACAAAACAGAAAACGAGACTAAAAAATAGAGTAACAAACACAAACAGAAATGGATTTAGAAAAGATAAGAATAATGTCAATTAAGCCTCAATAAAACTGTAGAAGAAAGAAAGAAAGAAAGAAAGAAAGAAAGAAAGAAAGAAAGAAAGAAAGAAAGAAAGGGAGACGAAGAAGAAGAAACGGGAAATTTAGGTGATTAAAAACAATACTCACAATAAAAAAAACAAGATAGGAAAAAGTAAAGATAAATAATAAGTAATAATAAAAAAAATGAATCGCTTAGAATAAAAATTAACTAAAAAATATCAATAAACTACATTCACTTTTCTTATTGTTTCGCTCAAAAGACAACAATAAGATGATAAGACAAAGTTAAGAAGAAAAAAAGAGAAAGAGTTAAGAAAGAAAGAAGATAAAAGAATAACATAAGAGAAACAAAGGAAATAGATACAATTTGAAACAAGAAACATAACACCACATACGTTAATAACTTTAAGAATAAGAAGAAGTAGGTCAGGGGACATTTAAAGACAGGAGGTCGAGTGCTATATATTATAATCACGGTAATAACACAAGGAGACAAATGTAATACGAATAATACACCTCGAATAAACATGATTCATAAAAAAATAAGAAAATTCGAAAAAAAAAAAAAAATTGCAAGTTACGATAAGGAAATGCAGGTCAAAATTTTACATATTCTGAACACAATATTAGATCTTATAGGTTTATTTTTTTCCCCCACACAATGGAACAGTAACCCGAGACCAATGGAACAGCTTCTCATAGCAACTCAGTTCATAATACCAAGGGTAACTTTAACCACAATTGAATCCCAACAACAATAGCGAAAGGCTCCCTCAATCAGGCCTGTTCCTTTACCCTCCCTCGCTAACACACACAAGTTGTGGTCTGCAATGCACCACCAAGTATAGAGCTGAGGAAACATCCCCCAGCCCTCCTACTGATGTCAGTGCTCTCGCGTGTGTGTGTGTGTGTGAGTGTGTGAGTGTGAGTGTGAGTGTGAGTGTGTGTGTGTGTGTGTGTGTGTGTGTGTGTGTGTGTGTCGCTGGGTAGACATATGAAGGATGGAGGTTTGGTGGAAGGGGAGAGAAAAGGAAAAGAAAGGAGACTTGGGATGGGGAAACAGGAAGAAAGAGGGTTTGAGGAAGAGGAAAACAGGAGAGAAGACGTGCGGGAAGACGAAGGGAAGATGACCTGATGGACGGGAGGGAGAGGAAGAGAGGATGACTGAGAGGAGGAAGAGAGAGATATGGAAGTAAAAAAAAGCGGGTAAGAAAAGAAGGAAAGGGAGTGAGGAAAGTGTGGATGAGAAGGAAAGGAGAAGAATGGGGAGGAAAAAGAAAGAGGACTTGAAAAAAGGAAGAAGAGGAAGATTACAAAAAGGGAAAGAGAAATGTAGGAAACTGAAGAGTGGGAAAGACGAAGAGGTGTGAGAGGGAAAGGAGGAGAAGTGCTGAAAGCGAGAAAGGTGGAGGAGATGCGGAAAAGAGAAAGAGAGAAAGGTGAAGGAGATTATAAGATGGACCACGACAAAGTAGGGTAGAAGGAGAGTGGGGAGAAAGAGAGGAGAGGGGGAGAAAGAGAGAAGAGCGAAGAAATGTTTAAGTGAATGGGGGAAGAGAGAAAGAGAGCTTGAAACAGAGAAGAAAGAAGAGCAGAAGGAGAGGGACAAAAGAGGGAGAGGAAAAGGGTTGTGAGAAGGGAGAGAGTGTCGGTAGTAATGGAAAAGGGGAACAGGCAATAAAGAAATGAAATGAAGAAACAAAGAGAGAGAGAACGAGAAACAGACGGACAGAGAGAGAGAGAAAGATGTAGACGACACAGATAACAAATAATGAGAGAAAAATATAAAAAGGTGGTGAGAAGGAGAGAGAGAGAGAGAGAGAGAGAGAGAGAGAGAGAGAGAGAGAGAGAGAGAGAGAGAGAGAATATAAATGCCGGAAAGGAATGTTGTAATAATGACACGCGCCAAGAACACGGAAGAGGAAGAGGAAGAGAAAGAGAGGAAGATTGAGAGGAGGAAGAGAGAGATATGGAAGTAAAAAAGAAACTGGTACGAAAGGAAGGAAAGGGAGTGAGGAAAGTGTGGATGAGAGGGAATAACGCAGGAGAGAGAAAAAAAAAGGGAGGAAGGGAAAGAGTGGAGAAGAGATAAATAACAGGAAAAAGAAAGAGAAGGATGGAGGAGGAGAGAGAGAGAAAGAGAGAGGCAGAAGAGAGAGAGAGAGAGAGAGAGAGAGAGATTCATGGCCAGGAAGGACCCCAGACATGTCGTCAACTGTTGATAAAAGGGAGGAGAAGGAGTGGAGAGCAGAAAGGGAGGAGAGGGAGATTTGCAGAGAGGGAGGTGGAAAAGGTGTGAGAGGAGGGTGCGCCGGGGGAGAGAGGAGACTGGGGAGAGAGAGAGAGGAGGCTGGTGAGAGGAGTGAAAGGCCAGGAGAGGAGACGGGGGGAAGAGAGAGAGGAGGCAGGAGAGGAGTGAAAGGCCGGGAGAGAGGAGACTGGGGAGAGAGAGAGGAGGCTGGTGGAGAGGAGTGAAAGGCTGGGGGAGAGAGGGAGACTGGGGGAGAGAGAGAGAGAGGGAGGTTGTGAGAGGAGTGGAAGGTTGGGGGAGAGGAGATTGGGGAGAGAGAGGAGGAGGTTGGTGAGAGGAGGGTTGCTTGAGGAGAGGAGACTGGGAAGAGAGAGAGAGGGAAGGGTGGGAGTGAGTGAAAGGCTGGGGAGAGAGGAGACTGGGAGAGAGGAGAGAGAGGGGGAAGCAGTGTGAGGAGGAGTGGAAGGGCTGAGGAAAGAGAGGGAGACTGGGAGAGAGAGAGAGGTTGGTGAGGGGAGAGCAGTGCTGGGGAGAGAGGAGACCTGGGGAGAGAGAGAGAGAGGGGAGGCTGGTGGAGAGAGTGGGAAGGCTGGGGAGAGAGGGAGACTGGGGTAGGAGAGAGAGAGGAGGTTGGTGAGAGGAGTGGGAAGGTTGGGGAAGAGAAGACTGTGGGGAGAGAGAGAGAGAGGGAGGCAGAGGAGGAAGGCTGGGGGAGAGGTGGCACGGGAGAGAGGAGGAGGAAAGCCAGCAGGAGGGCGCCGAGGAGAGAGACTGGAGTGAGGGTAATGTTGCTGTTTAATCCACTCAAGTGACGAGGGACGCCAGCCAGGGTGTAAGGGGAAATTTGTATGTATATGCACTAGATATGTATATATATAAGTGTGTTTGTGGTATATTTATATGTATATTAACTAGTTATGTATACGTGTTTGTTTGTAGTACGTATATGCACAAATTACAAACAAATATATGTATATGCATGTGTTATATTACGTGTATGTATAGAGAAGTTATGTGCATATATACGTGGGGTTGTAATAAATGTGTGTGAATAAATATACATTAGTTTTGTATAAATAAATACTGTATATGTGATTGTGGGAATTTTTGTTTGTAAATGGGTAAGGCAGATGTGCAGTATGTTTGCATGAGTTGATATTCAGGTATATGGCGGTGTGTAATGTAGTACAGGTGTTTATATGGAGTATTTTCCACACACACACACACACACACACACACACACACACACACACACACACACATAAAAGGGGAGTTAAAGAAGGTGGCGTCAGAATTGTAGAGCGAGTAGGTTTAATTATCAGTACGAGTGTGAGTAATTCCATCTGCGAACGAGTTCTATCCCTATGAGTACACAGGAAAGCACTTGAACATAATACAACAGTTCTGGTATTTGCTTGTAATTTTCGAGATAGTTATGTGTCGTGACTGGATACACACGAACACATCTACACAAACAGATATATCTATTTAAGTATCACGTATACACACACACACACACATATATATATATATACACAACACACACACATGCACGTACATACACACACATATATATATCGATCTAACCACGTATATACGGTACACACACATACACACACATAAATCTATCAAGAACACAGTACCATTAGCTGATGGATGAAGGTGTAGTTGCTCCGAGAGATGAGGAAGAAATGACTGCGTTAATCAGTACATGTAAAACAAAGCAAATATTTCTAACGTGAATAAGTATATACGTCAGTTCAGTAGAGGTGGATACTGGTAGGATTAGACCTTATCGTTACACCTTATCCGTTTATGATAACAAAGGATAAAGTTACAACAGTGGATCATTACGCTAATGTTCTGGAGGTCACCTAACATAACCTAAACTAAACTAAACTTAACCATCAATAACCTAACTTAAACTAGCCTTCCTAACCTGACCTAACATAACTAACCTTACTTAACCTATAACTAAACTAACCATCCTAACCTATAACATTAACCAGCAAGAGTAAAACTTACCGATATCACAACAATAACCACTTCCCCAAATAGCGAGCCTTCACCTAAGAGTATTTACAGAGAGACCAGTGAAGTAGTTACAAAGGTCTTCATCACCTACGATAATAAACCCTTTAAGATGCGAGTCTGGGCGGCATTACAATGATATACCGAGGTCCTTTAGGGTTCCCGAGGGGCTAAAACCTGGAAAACAATAGAGTTCTCAACCCCTCTTCTTTTTTTTCCCTCACTACTGTAATATTTTTAGCACACGGCTCTTACATTTGAAGTGTCTGCAGCGTGTCTCCCTGTCACCCTCCTTACTTCCCTGTCATCCTCCCTGCCTCCCTGTCATCCTCTCTACCTCCCTGTCATCCTCCCTACTTCCCTGGCATCCTCCCTACCTCCCCGTTACTCTCCCTACCTCCCTGTAACCCTCCCTACCCCCAAGTCATCCTCCCTGTCACCCGTCCTACCTCCCTGTCACCATCCCTACTTCCCTGTGAGCCCCCTTCCTCCCTATCACCTTCTCTGCCACCCTGCCACCCTCCCTACCTCCCTGTCACCCTTATCATCCTCCCCGTCACCCTCCCTACCACCCTATCACCTTCCCTTCCTCCTTGTCACCTTCCCTACCTCCCTATCATCCTCCCTGTCACCCCTCTTCCTCCCTGTCACCCTCCCAACCTCCCTTTCCCATCACTTCCTCCTCTCCCTCCCTTGTTACCTCCCTTTCACTTGCTACCTCCATCATTCCTTGGTTGTGTCCTTCCTTCACTAACTCTCTCTCCCTTCCTTGGCTGTTCCCCACCTTCTTCACTAACCTTCTCTCTCTCTCCTCACCGTTGTTTCCTCCTCCCCCTCCCGTTACCACTAACCCTTCTTCTTCCCTCTTTCGCCCTTTTAGTTTTTCACTCTTCTCCCTATCTTGCAACCTCACCCCTTTCTCCTCTTACCCCTTTCGGTACATCTTCACTTTCTATGACCTTTATTCCTACTTTCCACTTTCATCCTATCCCTTCCTCCCCTACGACTTTCCTTTTCCTCTTGGACCCGTCGTCTCTCCTCCTCCTCCTCCTTCCCCTTCCTCTATCATTTCCTCTCTCCCCTTTGGTTCGTCTTGTTCTCTTCCTTCCTTTACCAGCCTACCTCCTCTCAACATCTTGTCCCCTCTTATTCTCCCTACCTTTCTCCTTTCCTTTCTTCCGTTTAGTTATCCCCTTCCCCTACTCCTTCCTCCTCAAAATCCCCTCTTATAACTCGCCAGACATAACTTGTAACCTGCCAGCCAAGACTGTAACCTGCCAGCCAAGACTGTAACCTGCCAGCCAAGACTGTAAACTGCCAAGACACTGTAAATACCAGACAGGACCGTAAACTGCCAGACAGACGTAAACTGCCAAAGGACAGCTGCCAAACAAGGACTGTAAACTGCCAGACAAGACCGTAGCTGCCAGATAAGACCGTAACTGCCAGACAGGACCGTAAACTGCCAGACAGGACTAAACTGCCAGACAGACCCGTAAGCTGCCAGATAAGACCGTAACTGCCAGACAGGACCGTAAACTGCCAGGACAGGACTGTAAACTGCCAGGACAGACCGCAACCGCTGACAGACCGTAAACTGCCAAACAAGCACCGTAACCTGCCAGCCAAGACTGTAACCTGCCAGCCAAGACTGTAACCTGCCAGCCAAGACTGTAACCTGCCAGCCAAGACTGTAACCTGCCAGCCAAGACTGTAACCTGCCAGCCAAGACTGTAAACTGCCAGACAGGACACCGTAAGCTGCCAGACAGGACTGTAAACTGCTAGACAAGACCGTAAACTGCCAGACAGGACCGTAACTGCCAGAAAGGACCGTAAACTGCCAGACAAGACTGTAATCATGTGTAAACCACAGCATCCTGTTTCCACCCCTTCTCTTCCCCCGCACTCCTCCCCTCGCCCCCTCACCCCCTCCTTCATAGCCCCCCTCCTGCGCAAATCGAGCATCGTGCAAATTTTGTGGTCAACTGCAGTACAACGACCGTAAGAGACTTGTTACCCTCCCTTCCCTTACCCTTAGTGCCAACGACCCCGCAATTTACCACCCTTAGTCGCCCCCCTCTCTTCCTTACCCCTAGTCCCCATTAATGGCCCGCCACCCCTAACTCGCTATCTCCCCCTCCCACTAGCGCAAACAACCCTGCCATCTCAATTAACGCCTTTAGTCCCCATTAGGTCCCCTTACCATCCCAACAAACCACAACAATACCTCAAGTCTCCCCCACTAGCTCCTCCTCCTCCCCTAAAACCCAAATCAATCCCCTCAGAACATACAAATCCATCAACACAAGTCTCTCCCCACCCACTAACTCCCCTTCCCTTCCTTTCCTCTCCCCTTAAAACCATCACTTCAAATTTTTCCCATAGTAGGTCCACCTTCCTTCACCTTCCATTAAACCCCTTAACTCCCTATAGAACATACAACCCCACCATCACATCACCTCGTCTTCCCCCCGGCCCCCTCCCCCACAAGTTCCACCTCCCCACAAGTTCCACCTCCCCCCGCCAAGTTCCACCTCCTTCAACCCCCCACCCCCATTGCACTCCTAAAGTTACTGGAGGAAAAAGAAAGTTGCAGACTTTGAGTGATCACTTAATTCCTACACGATCCTTTTCCTGTCTCACAGAAAAACTATAAAAGTAGTTCCCTCTTACTGCGTATGTGGCGGCAATGATCACCCCATTTCTTCTTTACACCTTCTTCACTAACTTTAAATTTATATATAAGTTTTCTATTTACTTTCTCATCACTAACTTTAAAAAAAATACATACTAAGTTAATGTGTCCTTAGCACCTATTGTATTTCTTAAAATAAAATACGTACTGTGCTGTATATATCAATATAAATTCTCTCTATGCTCAGTTCTTAATTTACTCTTACTTAATACACTAACTTTAACAATATATTAACAGCCTCAGTGTTCTTATGTCTGTCTAAACTTACACTACAAATTATTAATGCTCTGTGGTCGTCATGTTCTATCTTTCTTCATTATATTTTCCTCATTTATTCTTAGTAATTATTTATTTATTAACTGGTGTATCTGGCGTTACACATAATTTTTATACAATATAAAATTACGTTGTTGCTGTTATTAATTTATATTACTAAAATAAGAACATGTCTCTATTAAATTTTCAAACGTTAACATCGCAACAAAATTATTAATATCATTCCAGGCGTCTCCGGTAACTATAATATTTCAGTGTTTACATTACACAACTCTGCAATATGACGCATACATTACGTATCAAAATTACAATCTAAGTTATAGAAATTTACAACCCAAGTTATACGAAATTACAATCTTATACAAAATTACAGTCTAAGTTATTTTCAGCAGCGGTAAGAACACATCAGTGACGGGATTATCTTCCCCATGTGGTGGCGGCGGCACGCACTATCATCTCCCCCCCACCGTCATCAACAAGGGGAGTTTGTCTCACTCAACTCCCCATAAAAGAAACGTCTTCTCTGTGCTTTCGTCAACAGCAAGTGATTAAGTTGTTCTACCAGTGGCAGCAGCATTAAACTGTCTCCTCCATCACCATCTTCCTCCTCTTCCTCATGACTGTCAGTAACTCATTTTCTTTCCTTTTTTTTTATCCTTCCTATCGACAGTGTTATCTGCCTCTGTCATCTGTCCACCAGTGTGTATTATTGTTGTCTATTTCAAATGGTTTATCTTCTCTTACATCATCGACATCTTCAAGAAAACGTGTTTATCAGTAAGATTTTTCCCACCTTCATTGCAGTTCAAGTTTAACTTCCGAGAAAACTTACTCTAGTGTCAAACTGATTCCCCCTTTATCAAGTCGTTCCCTTAATTCTCTGCCTCCCTAACCGTGACGATTCTTTCCACCAACTTTCATCACCAAAGTAATAATATATCAGTTCCCCCAAATGATGTTCTTTTGTTTTGAAAAATTTTCCCTTTAGATTTAATTTTTTTCAGAATAGCAAAATTTTCTCCTGACATCTTCCCATTGACGATAAAGTTCCAATATTCTCAACTTCAGCGGGCGAACGATTCCTCTACTACCTACTTTATTATTACAAATAAAAACTCCTTCTATACTTGTCTCAGAAAAACTCCTCCGGTAGAGCGTTTACTGCTAAAACAATTCATTTACTCTTTTTTTTTCTTCCTTCCTTCCTGATCCTCCCTCCTTCTCTTCCTCCTTGTGTCCCTCCTTCCCTTCCTCCCTGTCCCCCCTCCCCGTCACTGCCTTCACCACCCGGACTTTTCCCTCGCCATTTCCTTCATCACCGGAACAATTCCCCCATCACTTTCTTCTCCCCCACAGAGCCTTCCCTCCTTCCCTCCACCACCACTGCCTCCCTCTCTACTCGACCATCCTCTCCACCAGCCAAACTGAGCACCACTTCCCTAAATTTAAACCTATTGGAAAGTTCAGCCTAACAAGCTGTCTATTCCGGCCTTAACCTCTGTCTCGAGTTACGAAAAAATGTGGGAAACTCTTCTATCATATTTTCTGGTCTTTTCCTGTCGTATCCTAGCTTACTTTAGGCCTCGGCTCAGTTTAGGTTTGTTTTTTCCTGGCCCCATCTGCGACACGCCACGGCTATAGACGCGACGTGATGCCATAAACCAGGCGACGCGGGTTTAGTTTTTGTTTTGTATTCATTGACTTTGGTGTTTTAGGCGTGTTTTAGAGGGCCTGAGGTATTCTTGAGACACCACTCACATCCCCGTCTTCACGCACACCGCCGAGGAGTTAACTATACTGCGAATCTTGCGGTTGGGGAGGGGGGGTGGGGGGGGATGTGCACTGCGTCACTTTGCTTGTGTTTTACGACGAGAGAGAACATCAAGCGCGAGACAGCTTGAGGATATAAATAGATTACAGTTTGTTTGTGAAAATTACAAAAAAAATAGGTAATACTTGGAGATTGAAAGAAAACTATATTATATCAAACAGATTATACTTTGAATAGAATTAATATAAGTCGTAAATAGGTCATAGTACGCCTGAGACAACTTATAAGACAATAAATGCATAAATACAACACAATTTTCGGAATATTCCTCCATTGCCACCTATAGTGTTATAAAACAGCATATATTTTTAAAAAGGTTAGTGAGATCATAATCCAATAAGGTTTCAGCCGTGAAAAGAATTGTTTATTGTGAAAAAAATCGAGAGGAACGGGGGGATATGTATCCAAGTCCCGTTTTAATTAATTCATACACGATAAGTGCATTAACTATGAGGTTATGGCCGTAGTGCATCACGTCTCATCAAGCCGCTAATATTACATGTAAATTAGCGTTAATGAGAGGAGCAAACACATCAGGTGTCGAGTGGTAACAAAAATATATAACAAATCCCTGGGAAAAGGCAGACACAAGAAAAAATCCATAGCACAAGAGAACCAGATAAAAAGAGAGAGTGGGAGAGGAGAAAAAACTTAAGCTATAGAAAAACACGCCATCATATTCTTTAAGTAGAAACCTAATCCTGGGAGGCGTGTGAGCCAGGCCACGATAGTCTCCCCGCCTCATTATGGCGATAACAGCCTCAGCCACTGACACGACCCCCTCCCCTCCCCTCCCCTCCCCTCCCCCTACTCTCGCCTCACTCTCACTCCCTCCCTACACTCTCCCATTGTTGTCTCCCCTCTTACTCCTCACTATTCACCATTTCCTCTCTTTCTCGCCATATACCCTTTGTTTCATCACCATACACCGCTGCCTCCTCACCGCCACCTCTGCCTCCACCACCACACCACCTGCCTCCTCATAAACCACTGCCTCCTCACCATACACCACTTTGCCTCCTCACCACATCTGCCTCCTCACCACACATCTGCCTCATCACTTACACCTCCTACCTCCTCACCCAAACACACACTGCCTCCTCACACTGCACCACTGCCTCCTCACACGCTTCTGCCCTCACCTCACCACTTACCACTGCCTCCTCACCACACATCTGCCTCATCACTTACACCTCCTCACCACACCACTGCCTCCTCCTGCATAAGCCACTGCCTCCTCCCCACGCCACCCACTGCCTCCCTGCCTCATCACTTCCCCACCTCTACCTCCTCACCGCCCACCACCACCTCCCTCACCATACCTCTGCCTCCTCACCCACACGCATCTGCCTCCATCCTTTACCTCTACCTCCTCACCATACACCCTGCCTCCTCACCTAAACCACTGCCTCCCTCACCACTCATGCCACTGCCTCCTCACCATAAACCACTGCCTCCTCCACCGCCACCACTGCCTCCCACCGCCCACCGCTGCCTCCTCACCATACACCCTGCCTCCTCACCATACGCCACTGCCTCCTCACCATAAACCACTGCCTCCTCACCATACACCCTGCCCCTCCTCCCCATAAACCACTGCCTCCCTCACCATACACCACTTCCCCTCCTCACCATACACCACTGCCTCCCCACCACTTCTGCCCCTGCCTCCTCTATACCGCTGCCTCCCCATACACCGCTGCCTCCTCACCATACACCACTGCCTCCTCACCATACGCCACTGCCTCCTCACCATACGCCACTGCCTCCTCACCATACACCGCTGCCTCCTCACCATACACCGCTGCCTCCGTTCTAATCCTACAGATCCTCACAGATACCTTCTCGGCCACACGTGTCCACCTGCCTAACCCTTTTATAAGCTTCCTCTGCGACTTCTATTACAGATCTTCAGGAGAGTTCAACCTGGATCATAGCCAATTATATCGTACCAGGTTTCCCTTTGCACACCTGGGCTTCATCTTTACATCGGAATAGGCTACCCATACGCTCGTTCACACACTCGCTCACTCACTCACTCATTCATCGTTCTTAGATACGGACTCACACAAGGGTCTTCACTGAAAATCTTGACTCTCTCTCTCTCTCTCTCTCTCTCTCTCTCTCTCTCTCTCTCTCTCTCTCTCTCTCTCTCTCTCTGTGTGTGTGTGTGTGTGTGTGTGTGTGTGTGTGTGTGTTACTACATCTACTAAAGTGTGCCTCAACCTACAGTAGACCAGAAATCTCAAGTGGTCTATATGCAAGTTTGTCCTGATAAGAACACCTCCTCGATCACCACCACAGCCTTCACCTGACACCCCATCTGTACACACACACACACACACACACACACACACACACACACACACACACACACACATATATGGACCTTTATCACATCACAACCACTACAACACACACTATGATGGTTACAACACAAGTACTACTGCACAGTAAATGCCACATACCACAACAACCAGTACCACACTAAACCAACATGACGACAACCACAGTAATACACCAGGTACATCATCATCACTCGACGACCCTCACCACACGCCTACAAGACCACACTCACCACACACGCCTACAAGACCACACTCACCACACACCCACAAGACCACACTCACCACACACCCACAAGACCACACTCACCACACACGCCTACAAGACCACACTCACCACACACCCACAAGACCACACTCACCACACACCCACAAGACCACAC
This sequence comes from Homarus americanus, assembly GCF_018991925.1. Lineage (NCBI taxonomy): Eukaryota > Metazoa > Arthropoda > Malacostraca > Decapoda > Nephropidae > Homarus > Homarus americanus. The sequence continues at coordinate 71,663 of NW_024713681.1, forward strand.
CAGACATACCCCTACTCCCCCCCCTTCTCCTGCCTGTGCTATAGACTGCATCAGTACCTATAATAAGCCTTATAAACTAATCAATAACTCATCGGCTAATTTATTCCACATGCCTTATCAAGGACGACGACGACAACAAAGATGAATAGGAAAGGCATCGATCCAATCTTAGCTCAGATATTATATGACTCGAGGACAATGAAATGACGGGAGCAGTGGTTCAGGTGTGTTAATAATTGGACACTCTAAACGGACAGACTACTGCAGACGGAAGCTTAAATACAGTATACCTGACGGGGGAATGGTTACTATACATAGGACGAGCTATATATGGTAACTCACGTGCCCAGGAGTGTGTACTAAAAAAACAGCAGCAACTTATTCATAAAGACAGGATCGATGTCCACAGGTTGTACTTATTGACGGGACTTGTCTGGTTACATATCAGTAATCACTCCGGGAGAAATGTATTTTGTGTAATAAATATGATGTGTGTTAAATAACTGCCATATTATTGAATGAAATATATAAAAATGAAGAACTCCACAACACAGAACATACACAGTATACCATTCAACCTCTTCATCCTCCTCTCTTCTCCCTCCTCCTCTCTTCTCCCTCCTCCCTTTTCTCTCTCCTCCCCGACCTTTACCGCCCCCCCCCCTTCTTCCAATTTTGTCTCCCTCTTAGTGTCTTCTTGGAAGAGGTTTTGTCATGGGAACGAGGAAAGTCAGGGGTTAACTATGTCCCCAGCGACGCGGCACGTTAGTTTAGACTTTAATGGGTCGCAGCTCAAGGATGAACTCTCCGTGTTATATCGAAACTGAAGGCAGATGCATACATAAATTTCTACATGACACTCAGTGCGACTGTAATTTATTTATGACACGAAGTTTAGAGGTTTGAAAGAGACGGGAAGGTGAAAGCAAATTATCTATATATAAATCATCACAAAAATCACTTTTCACAGAGAGCAACGGCACAGCGCCTCATTACTGATACATCACGGAGCCGCCTTTAATTACAAGGAAACTTTGTAATTAAGTTCCGTCTTATCTAAAAAAAATAAGATCTTATAACACAAGAGAACAAAAGAACTAAATCTCATAATCTCATTAATAAGAAGACCTGGAGGATGCGATAGGAATAAAAGGATCTAATCTAGCGATCTTATTAATAACAGGGCGACCCAACGGAAGGATGCGACAGAAATAGAACAATTCCGTCTTTAATCAAGTCTCCCCTTCAAAAAGGCTCAGTTTTCCTTCAGTTGAGACTCGTTTATAATGTTCCGTGTGGCAGTGTAATGAGTCTAGGTGCTGGCTACCACACTTTAGGGGAGACGTATATCATTTTTAAGGGGAAGGTGGGACAGCCAGGTGATGCATATAGCTCGATAGGCGGTGACGATAGGAGAAAATATGACCTATTTATCGGATAGGTGAGGATGAATGTGTCAGTTACCGCGGCTAGCCTAGATACGACTTATGGAACCTCCTGACAAAATTATCAACGGAAATATTCTAACAGGCGAGAGAAACAGATTATAAGTGATGCTTTATTGACGACTAGAAGAGATAGAAAAATGAAAACAAAATTATTACGAGAATGAAAAAAAAAACGATAATTTGAAAAAGTTAAATGTTAAATAGTTTCATCAATTACGACGATTACTAATACACATAAAAAAAACGAGAACTTGAATCTATCTGTTGTCTATGAACCAAAATATACCTTGAAAAAATAACTGCGGATTTTAATTTATTCATCATCTACGAGTCTTAATCTGTGTTTTAAAAGCAGACAAAAAAAATTAATGTAGGGAAAGTCGGGGCGAGGAATCTATTCTAGTGGCTATAATCTTGATTGATGAAGGATGGAAATTGTTAATTGACAGCTGTGACAGTCCCGTTATCTCTCTCTTGTTTGGCTTTACTCAGTAGTTTATATTTGAGAAACTAAGTGATGGAGAGAGAGAGAGAGAGAGAGAGAGAGAGATACATTCCACTAACTCTTCATACCAGTATATAAACTACAAGAACTAAATGACTTCAAACAGCTAATTATTACAGAAAAAAAAACACCAAAGTTGACCACACACATATAAAGGAACTCGTAAAACAAAAACAAAATTTTAAACTAGAATAACCAAAAATTAACCACTGATGATAAACATTCATCGGTCAGATCAGGAGAGACGGGCACCTGGAATACTCCTTCAGGCAGCCCGAAACAGATACAGAAGACACCAGAGTACTGTGCATTAACCCGCCACAAATAACGCCAGAAAAAAAAAAATAGCCCCCCCCAAAAAATCTACTTTAATAACACCATAAAAGTACCATTAACGCTCCACAACAACATCGTAAATGCACCATAATTACATAGCTCATGCCACCCCATAATGTCACCAGACTATACCTGGAACTACTCCATAAACACTCGTACAACACACGTAAATAATGACTTTGTTTCGTGTCTCTGTGTGTGTGTGTGTGTGTGTGTGTGTGTGTGTGTGTGTGTGTGTGTGTGTGTGTGTGTGTGTGTGTGTGTTCCCCTCTCTCCCTCTGAGCTACACACACACACACGGGGAATTCCACATATCAATACATATTAAAGACGACGAACACTAACCATAAACGTCAACATACATTCAGACACTCTTGACACTCCGAATTAATGAGCGTACTCCCCTGCCCGACGACGCCTGTTGATCATCACACCAAAACGACGCGCGTGAAGGGGGGTGAAGGATGGTGGAAGTGCATCGTGTTTACGTCTGAGTCGCGTCTGGAAGCTACCATCGAATCGGCATATCCAACCCTCTGAACCCGTAAACGAATACAGGCCTAAATAAGTTATAGCTAAATATAATGAATCCGGAAAAAAAAACCCTGATATATTAAATTATTGGCATTGGCTAATATTACTTTTAACCACTTACAAAACGTTCATAGATCAGATAAATTATATTCTAATGCTTTTAAATATGGCCCGGTTATGTGTGTAGAATATGCAGTAATAGACACAAGGAAAAACTAAAATATAAGAAACAGCAATAAAATGACCACTTGCACCCACCTCCTCTCTCTCCCCTACACCGCTCCACCGACATAACAGGAAACACAAGACTAAATTCCAGAGGCCAGAGGGATTAACGCCACAACTACCACTACCACCTTGCCGTTTCTCGCGCAGGTTCGTATCTAAATAACACTATGAGTTAAGTTATTGTACCTTAAACTTACGGCGACGCGGGGCAAATGGGATTCTTATAGCTGGCCCTATAAACCTCTCACCTTCACCTGAGTAACATTCTTCTTCCTCCTCCTCCTCCTCCTCCTCCTCCTCCTCCTCCTTCTTCTTCTCCTCCTCCTCCTCCTCATCCTCTTCTTCCTCTCTTCTTCTTCTCCTATTCCTATCTTCCCCTTCTTCTTCTCCTAATCCTCCTCCTCCTCCTCTTCTTCTTTTTCCTCCTCCTCTCTTTCTCTTCCTCTCCTCTTCTTCTTCCTCCTCTTCGCATGTTATATTTTTGGTGGAAGAAAGCGTTGTGTGAGGTTCTGTGTCGGGTAATGTGAACACTTGCATACGTTTGTGAGTCTGTGGTGTGAGGGTATATCTGCGCGCGCGCGCGCGCGCACACACACACACACACACACACACCAGTTCGTACACGTGGGCTGGCCCCGAAAAAAGTTTGCCCCGAGAAACATTCCGTACACAATCAGCCCCGCCGAATCACTCCTGATTGGATAGTTCGAGGTGATTGGATAGACTGTATTAAGCCTCCATAACCAATCAACCACGTGCATTTGGCCTAGATTGAATGGCTGAATGGATGTGGGCGGAGTTGATTAGCATCTTCCATCCATGGACACACACACACACACGCGCGCGCGCGCGCCTTCTCTACCCTGTGTCACTTTCTCGGGACCAAAACAAAATATCGTGGATTGAGTCATTCTACAGGTTGGAGTCTGAGAGTAAATTGGATAAACGTTCACAAGTAATAAACTAAAAGAAGTAAAACAGAGAGGAATTAAAACACAATGGTCCTGTAAGAGAGTGAACGATTCCATATTTCAAGTCACTGTTGCTGTAATTAATGAGGGGCACGCATGCACGCACGCACGCACGCACGCACACCCTCGAGGCGTCGTAGCCCCACACAATGTATCGTCACCCGGGTGCAAAACTCACTACTCGGGGACAACATCCAACGTTCCCAAATTAATCGTGAGCTCCAGTGTACCTAAGGACCCATCAAGTGGACCGCAAAATAAACTTAATTTCACCATCGAACGCCCACCAGGACCTCGCTACACAGAACACCTCAACACCCAAGGGTAAAAAAAACGCGAAGAAAATTAATTAAAAGAAATATATAAAAAAAATGCGCGTTTTTCATCACCATTTACGTACGTGTGTGGATTCTAAGGTCGACGAATTCTAGTACTAATCGGTGAAGGAGTCCTGGTAGAGTGTGTGTGTACAGGAGAGTGCTGGGTAGTTTGTCGAGAGGGAAAAATATTCTTAACTTTTTTTACCACGCGGTGTTGGTGAGCCGTGGTGACAAGTCGTTCATTAGCGCCGACTGATAATTCGTAAGATACTATTTTCGACCTTATGGAGTTACATATTATGCCTTGGCTGCTCTATAGTTGATAGTAGTTTCTTATGTGTGGATGGACTACTTGGAGCTGCATTTTCTTATTTTATATTCACTGTAGTGTTCATGTGGACGGAGTTACTTTTATATTTAGTTTAATTATCTTACGTCGATAGAGTAAATATATTAAATGGACGGACTAAACTTTTTTTTAATTATAGCTTCAGATTAATTATATATATGCATACATTTTATATATATATCTTGATAAAATCTAGCGCCCCATGACCCAGGTGTTGTGCCGGGGGATCAGGTCAGGTCACACCAATCAATGGAGACTGTGCTAAGATGCTTGAGGTAAGGAGTGTGAACCATCTACTAATATGTAACACCAGAACCCCAGAGACTAATATGGAACACCAGAACCCCTGAGACTAATATGGAACACCAGAACCCCAGTCACACAGAAAAGACACACACACACACACACACACACACACACACACTCTCTCTCTCTCTCTCTCTCTCTCTCTCAATTAAAACGACCACAATACCACCAACCGACACCATACTTAACATTACTCCACTTTCTATGACCACCCCACCACCACTACTTTACCTCTTATCCCCACTACCTACCACCATCCCATCCCACCCCACCACCATCCCATCACCTACCACCATCCCATCACCTACCACCATCCCATCCATTACCACCACCATCCACCTACCACCACCATCCACCTACCACCATCCCACCCACCTATCCACCTACCACCCACACCACCCACCACCATCCCACCCACCACCACCTACCACCATCCCACCCCACCGCCAAGTAGTATCGTTCAAATCCTCTCATTTGGTCAAGATTAGAATATAAATTAGAACTTTTTTCTTCCATTAACCAGTCAAATAACAGCGAAGCCCCAATCAGGAGTGGGCCAGATATCAGGCTAGTTAAGGCTGCCTCTCTCACACGGGCCAAGTTTATTAATTGACCGTCTGAGGTGAAACTTACCACTGAAACACCCACCACAGACGCGCCTCTCTCTCTCTCTCTCTCTCTCTCTCTCTCTCTCTCTCTCTCTCTCTCTCTCTCTCTCTCTCCGTCTACCTTCATCTTCCTCTCCTTTCTCTTACTTCCTTCTTTTTCTATTCCTACTTTACCCATTTCGTTCCATCTCTTCTCCTTTCTCCTCTTCTAATCTCTCGCTTTCATCACCCTCTCATTCCCTTCCATCCTCTATTATTCCCTGTTATTTTTCTTTAATCATCTCCTCTCCTTACTCTATACTCTCACTCACTCGTTCCTCACTTTCTCTTTCCTCCTCTTCTTTTCTTTCACCTTCATCCTTCCCTCACCACCTCTCCACTGTTTGCCTTCTCACCCCTTTTACTTCTCTCCCTTTCCTCCCCATTCCCTTCCTCTGATTCTCCTCCCCCTTAACCTCTCTCTCTCTCTCTCTCTCTCTCTCTCTCTCTCTCTCTCTCTCTCTCTCTCTCTCTCTCTCTCTCTCTCTCTCTCCTCTCTCCTCACTCCCTCCTCTCTCTCTCATCCCCATATCTTTCCCCCCTCTCTCCCCCTCCCTCCCCCCCCATTTCTCTCCTCCCCACTTACTCCCTTTTCCATCCCAGAAGTTGAGGACGACTCTCCACTAACTTTGGACGTCGTGGGGAAAAAAAAAATAAAAATGAAGAGCTGTGTCTGTGATCATTGCTTGAGTGAGGCCGTAGGGTTGAGTGTCCGACGGATAAAGCAAAGTAAGTATAGCTCGAACGATATTATAACCAAAGCTAGTTTCTAGGCGGACGGGAGGTAAAAAACTAGGAAAGGGACGGAAGGGTAGATGCAAAGGGAAGGTGTAGACGGTGCGGCGGAAAGGCAGAAATGCGGAAAGCAGAGAGGAATGGAAAGAAGGACAGGCTGATGGTTGGATGAGGAGGAAAAGGGTGGATAGTGGGCAAAAAGGGCAGATAGGACGGAAGGGCGGATGGGGTAACGAACGAGAAGAGTGAGTGAATGAGTGAGTACAACGCGATTAGACCGATCTCTTAAAACTTAAAAGAGATGATGACGAGAGGTAATTTTTCCCTTTATTTTGTCACACGCTCTTTGTTGTTTTCTGTCTCTCAGTATCTCTATCTCTCACTGTCTCTATTTCTCAGCGTCTTTATCTCTCGGAGTCTATATTTCGTTCCTTGTGTCTCTTTGTCTCTTATTCTTTCATATAATTGTAACTCAGAATCTCTTTGTTTTTTGTCTTTCTTTCTCAGTGTCTGTGGGTCGAAGGCAAATTCACTGTCTGTCTGTCTATCTGTCTGTTTGTTCTGTCTGTCTGTCTGTCTGTCTGTTTGTTTGTTCTACCTGTCTGTCTGTCTGTCTGTCTGTCTGTCTCTTACTCCGGACCCTATTACAACTTTAAGCTCTCTCTCTCTCTCTCTCTCTCTCTCTCTCTTCTCTCTCTCTCCCATATTTAATCCTTCTCCTTCCTACTCTCATCCTCCTCTCCCTTGTCTCTCTTTCTTTAACCCTCACCTCTTCCATATCTAGTTCCTCTTCCTATTCTTCTCTTTCCTCACTCTTCCCTCTCAACACAACACACACACATTCACCCCAAACACACCTCCCCCCCTCCTCACCCACTCTCCCTATACTCCACACATACACATATCACAGTACCCCCACACACACACACACACACACACACACTTGGGGTCAGGTAAGCAAACACAACAGGAGGAATGTTGTGAATTAACTCCGCTCCATCTACGGTCATTATGTGGAGAGTAACATAGTGTGTGTTTCTACAGCGACGATGGCCTGAGGAGGAGGAGAAGGAGGAGGCAGAATGGTGAGAGGGAGGACGAGTACGGAAGAAGGGTAGATGGGGAGGAGAGGGATGGATGGGGAGGAGAGGAGTGGATGGGGTGGAGAGGGTGGATGGGGTGGGATGGGGAGGGAGGAGGGAGGGGTGGATGGGGGAGGGAGAGGGTGGATGGGGAGAGAGGGGTGGATGGGGGAGGAGAGGGGTGGATAAGGGAGGGAGAGGTGGATGGGGAGAGGGGTGGATAGGGAGGAGGGAGGTGGATGGGAGGAGGTGGATGGGGAAGGAGTGGATGGGGAGGAGAGGGGTGGATGGGGAGGAGAGGGTGGATGGGGAAGAGGGAGTGGATGGGGAGGAGAGGGTGGATGGTAATGGGAGGAAGATAGGAACAGGGGGTGGATGAAAGGAAAGAAAGCGTGGATGGGGAAGCGAGTTTGGGTGGAAAAGACGGAGGGAAGATGATAAAGTAGAATGATGGGAAGAGAAGGACGGAGAAGGATAACAGGAGGAGAAGATGATGATGATAATGGTAGAGTAGGAACGGAAAGAAGAAAATGATGGGATGGGAAGGAAAAGATGATGGAACGAGAACAAGATGATGGGACGAGAAGATGACGATGATGATAGTACAGGAACAACAAGACGGTGGGACAGTATGGAGATGATGGGACAGTATGGAGATGATGGGACAGTATGGAGATGATGGGACAGTATGGAGATGATGGGACAGTATGGAGATGATGGGATAGGAACAAGATAATGATGGACTCTCGGTGGTACATCTCCTAGGGCTATGGGAATGAAGATAGGTGGGAGGGAGTAAGAGGGAAATGGAGGGAGGGAGGGAGAGAGAGAGAGAGAGAGAGAGAGAGAGAGAGAGGAAGGGAGAGAGAAGGAGGAGGGAGGGAGGGAAGGAGGGAGGAGGGAAGGACAGCATTATAATTGGAATCTGTAGCATAATTACATCGTGTTCTTACCAGGCGGTTAATTTAATTGTTAGGTCACTTGTCATTATTTTTCTCTCTCTCTCTCTCTCTCTCTCTCTCTTTCTCTCTTTTCTTAGTATTAATGGTAAGGCATATTTGTTCTTGTGGGTGATAATGTTTCTTGTTTATGTTGTTGTTTGAGTGGAATAAAGGTGTGTGTGTGTGTGTGTGTGTGTGTGTGTGTGTGTGTGTGTGTGTGTGTGTGTGTGTGCGAGTGTGTGTAATATTCTCTCTCTCTCTCTCTCTCATGTTATCTCAGACAAAACACAATCAAGATGGTAATACTTGCCGGCCATTCAATCCTAATCCCAGACTATTAATGACGTCATAGGTCAACACACGGCGCCATCCACCTTGAATGCCAGACAATCAATCACCGGAGACGCTCCCTTACCCACCCCCTCCCTCTCTACCTCCCTCACCTCCACCCACCACTCTCCCCCCACCTTCCTCCCTCCTACATTCCTCCCCACCTTCCTCCCCACCTTCCTCCCTTACCTACGTTCCTCCCCACCTACCTCCATCCTCACCTACGTTCCTCCCCACCTTCCTCCCTCCTCACTTACGCCCCCCTTCTTCACGTTCACCTGCCTCCCTCACCGCCACCCACCACCCCCTCTCCTTCTCCTACCTCTCAATACCCATTCTTCTGCACTGACACCCAGAGTCGAGTCTATGTTAGGTTCTTCACTGTGTCCACGAGAGAGAGAGAGAGAGTTTCCATACTGCCACTGAATCTTTTTACCCAACACACACATAAACTCCTCAATTTGTCTTAGACTTGTAGTGTCCCAGACCACTTTAATGTCCCTTTTATTTATAGGACCCCGGAGACTTAGTTGGCCACGTTGTCAGACAGTTTTCTTAATTTTGGTGTGTGTGTTGTGTGTGTGTGTGTGTGTGTGTACGTGAGCTTATCTGTGTGTTATCTAGATGTTTATTCAATCGTATATGGAAACATCAACATAAACGCGTACATGTGTTTACAATATCTACACAAAACACACATACAGTACTTCCAGCCCCCACATAACACACTACATCACCAATCTAACCTTATCTTCTTCTACCTCCCTATTACACCATTATCATCGTCCTTGTGTTTACCATTGACCACGTCTTCATTAATCCCACCAAACACCACATTCTATAATTTCTCTCCCCCGTATATTTCCCGGCTATTATATGTACAATTATTGCATCCACACCTCGCCCTTTCTTCTCTTCACCCTTCTCATCTCTTCTCGAGACCTGTACTCATTAATCTTCCACTCTCTCTCCTCATCTTTCCTTCTTACATGATGATCCTCCCTCTTTATTTTCTTCTCTTCCCTCGTTTCTCTCCCTTCATGATGGGAGTTTTGTGAGCGGGTCCTTAACGTGTGTGTGTGTGTGTGTGTGTGTGTGTGTGTGTGTGTTATACAGATTATTTAACTCTTATTTGAATTCCAATAAGAAAACTGAGGTAAAAATAATAATAATAATAATAACAATAAAACAATAATAACAATAATAATGTCACCACCACCAATAATAATAATAATAATAATAATAATAATAATAATAATAATAATAATAATAATAATAATAATAATAATAATAATAATAATAATAATAATAATAATAAAACACAACACAATAATATAATAAACTAAAATAAATAAAATAGAAACAGCTACACCCACCTACAACAACAGCTACAAAGCGGTGGACAAGAGTGGTGGTGTCAACGTGTACAACTGAATTCTTGTGTCCAATTTATACATATGTACCAAAACGGACCCAATAGGTTAAGCTCGATCGAAACACAATATTTTCTCCCCCTTTTTTGTGTTCCAGGACTATATACGTCGGCTGCTGTAAGTTCTTTCTCGTTTTCTGTGCTTTCTATTACAAGGTTTATTCTTTAGAGCGTTTACTACAAATATATGTTTTTTTTTCTGTTCTCTAAATAATTTTTTTGTGTTTTCTACAATGTGTTTTTTTTCCTCCATTTTCTACAACAGGATTTTCTTCGTTAACCAATCATATATTTCTACCTTAAATCAATCGTGTTTTTCCCCCCCCCTCACTTTTTTTTCTTCTACCAACCAGACCAAGAGGCATAAAATTCCATTAAAACTGACCTTTCCATATTTTTTCCTCCTCCTAGCGACTCCCAAGTGCTCTTCAATTCCTTCAGATCCCGTTTGAACTCTCCCTGTGTTCTCTTAATCCCTTGTGCATGTTTGCTGAACCTATTTTGATCGTCCGTCTGCTTCGTGTATCATTTGAACTTTCGCTATTAGGTTTAGTATCCATTTGAACCTTTTCCTTTATTCTCTAAGCCCCTTTTTGTGTATTTCTTGAAACTATTTTGATCGTCTCTGGTCCTGGCATCGTTTGAACCCTCTCTAAGGAACATTTTATATGTATTGGAACTTTTCATATCTGTTGATGAACCCGTATTGATTTCTCATAAGTATTAATGTGTACGGAGTTTCCTTTCTTTATAAAATGTCTGAACCCTTTAACATACGCTGTGTATCTTGTTGAACCTCTCATATGAACCTATATTCTTCTTTTCAACAGCACCTGTCGTATTTACTATCTGAACCCATTCTGAACCTTTAAGAGTACGTTTTCCATCAGCTTGAACCTTTCTTGTGGTGTTCAAATCCCTCGTATATGTTTGCTGGTCTATCTCAATATTTTTTTTCTTCACGGGAAACACCTGTTTGATTCTCTTCGTATGTATATCTTCTGAACCCTCTGGTGTACGCTGCCAATCCGCTCATGCTTTGTACACACTCGGCGGGTGGCAATGGAACCGCTCTGTATACAGGCTCTTGGGAACGGGACAAATCGACGCTGAATAGAATGTGGTAGAGTATCCCGTAGTGGACGAACCCGAGCTGGAATTATCTGGGTTAATTATTTCACTTATTTTGTGTAGTATATTCATCAGAATATAAGAGTTTCCTTTTAATATGGATTCTCTTCACGGTCTTTATTTATTTATTTTCCTTTTTTGTATCATCTTTGTTATTCTTTCTTGCTCGCTGCTTTTCCTTTCTATGATATTCCGCTTCCTTTTCTCTCTTCCCTTTCTCCTCTCTCTCTCTCTCTCTCTCTCTCTCTCTCTCTCTCTCTCTCTCTCTCTCTCTCTCTCTCTCTCTCTTTTAATTTCGAGCAGTGCATTTTCTTCTTCCTTCTTATCCTCTTCCCCATCTCAGTTATCCCCTTTTCCTCAACCTCCTTCCCCTTTCACTTCGAATCCCCCTTCCCATATCGAGCCGTGTATTTCCGTCTTCCATTCCCCTTTCTTTTCCCTCATATTTTTCTTAAACAGCATCTTTCCCTCTTCCACCATCCTCTCTCAAATCGCGGCTTCCCTTCCCTCCCTCCCTCTCTCTCTCTTCCTTATCCCATCTCAAGCAGCAACTTTAGACTCTCCCTCACTCTCTACCTCCCCCATCCCACCTCAAGCCGCATCTTCGCCCTCTCTTCTTCCCTCCTTCTCCTCTCACCCTCCCTCCCTCCCCCACGCACCAGCCCCGGCGGACTACACCGTTCTGCGCTTATCCCACCTCCCCAATCCGATTAGGTGATATCCATATGATTCTTGGGTTGCGTCCCGCCGCCGCCGCCGCTCGCTTCCCACACCGCCATCCCCCCCACACCCCTCCCTTGCCTCTTACTCACCCTCCTCCTCCGCCGCCTCCTCCTCCAGCCTCCTCCTCCAACGCCTCAGTCTTAATATCTGGGAGACGAGCTTGAGCCTCCCTTTGACGGCGGGGTTTTATTATCTAAGCGACCATCACCATCCACTGATTTATCCCAACCCTGATTTTCTTACACTGTTTGACTTCGTTTTGGTAATCCCTTCCTTCCTTGTCTTAGTGATAATTCAGGTATTTGCCTTCAGTGACAATTAGTATTATAAAACAGTTTCCACTCTATTATTATTACTATTACTACCGGTATTACCATTATAACTACTAATATAATGTATTCTTATTCTTCTTATTATTCTTATTATTCTTATTATTATTATTATTATTATTATTATTGGTAAGATATCAACACTATCATGATTGTATTCTAAAATATTGGAGGATATTGATTCTTTCAGATTTTATACTAGTCATTTTCTCAGCCTCCATGTATGTTACTTGATAAAAAAAAATTAGTCGTGCTCGTTAAAAAAAATAAATAAAAACGAAAGTAATGTAAAATGTATTGGCTGGAATATTTAAGAGGTTTATATTTTTTCCCGAAATCCTGAGGTGTTGTCTAACCCCCCGCCTCCCCTGGGAGTCGAGGCAAATTTCGACTTTTCTTTACTTGTTTTTTTTTTCGTGTATATTTTATTTTAGTTAATTATTTTAGTCTAAGACACTTTGGTTTAATAACATTTGACATCGTATTGATGACGTATGACATGACGTTTAATTATATATGGTACTGACGGCGTTATATTTTGTTTTAAGAGAGTTGTACCGCGGCCAATGACCCGCTCTAGTTCATCTTTGTTCCTCGTCAGTCATTCGCATTCCGTCGAGACATCACCTTGGCTTCGGTCGGGGTAAACTTGACAAGCCTTAACAAGACTGATGTCCGTGTATCCATCTGAGTGAACAGAGGGTGACCAATGGTTCACCTGTCAATAATTATTAACTCCTATTTTTCTGGCGGGGTGAGGGACCTCGTGCTGAACTCAAAGGTCAAACATAAATTTTCCAGAGGTAGTTTGTCTGTCGGCTGTGAGGGGGGGGGAGTTTTACCTTGATAGTGGGGAGAGATACTGGAGGGGGAAGGGAGTGGGGGAAGGGAGTGGGGGAGGATGGAGGAAGGAGGGTGAGGTTACATGGGGAAAGTGAGGAGGAAAGAAATAAGTAGGGATGGCATGAGAACAAAATGGAGGGGGAATAGGAGGAGAAGGAAGTGGAGGAGGAGGAGTTTTGGGCGAAAGGCGGGGGAGGAATGGAACACAAGAGGAAGGAGGGAGGTTATGTAGGAAAGATGGAGGAGATCACTCTGTACATGAAGGGAGTGCCACTCAAAGCCTCTGAAAATGTTCCCTTTATAAATAACAAATCCAAGGTCAACGGAGGTCATGATGGTGTCTGGGTCAGGGGTCAGCCTGGGTCACGGGAGCAATCAGGTTTAAAAAAAGGCGAAAGATTTATACGTTTTTGAAGGGAAACCAGAGCTTAAATAGAACATTAAGGTCGAAGAGGTTCAGCAAATGTCACGATAACAAAATATATAAACAGGTTAATGTCAGAGGTCAAAAGGTCACGGCGCAGTGTATATAGACCCCTAGAGGTCGCAGGGTCATCAAAGGTCACGGGGGAAGTAAATACAGCGAGTGACGTCAGAGAATCAAAGGTGAGCACTCCATCGAAGACTCAACACCGGAATTAAACGTTTACAGACAGTCTTTTGTTTCATGTTTTACGTTTATTACGCCCTGTAGTACTACCATCCACTCACACCCATTCATAAAATTCATCATCGAGTCTTAGTTACACGCACGCGAAGGACAAGTGCCATATACAGAGATAAAGTATTAACTAAGTATTAACTAGAGACTAGACCATAAGTGGGTGATTAAAGTCGGATAATAAACTAAATTCACATTTTAGAATATAACGTCCTGGAGTCCAGTGAGGGAGAGAGGGAGGAAGGGAGGGAGGGAGGGAGGGAGGGAAAAAGCATCACACACTTTACCAGTAATAGGATTAGAAGCCATTCCCCGGACAGTTATTCTCAAATTTACCCCCAGCGAAAACTCCAGGCTGAATGATGTATAGATCCTACCCTGTGCGAGGCAGCAACGTCCTGCGTTTGGCATAAATGTTCTGCTTGAGGCATAACTGTGCTGTGCGGTATGTAAAATACCTGTGGGAGGCATATTTTTTCCTGCGGGAGGCATAAACGTTATAATAGAACTACCTCTATAAAATAACAACTGTTGGCAAGTACACACAATACCACTAACGCTACAAGAACTGAGAACCAAATAAAGAAAAAAATCACGTAAATATAGAAGTTGTTAGCGTTAGGACATGGGGAAGCTATCGTCCTGATGGTTGAAGTTATAGACAGACATCTTCCGATTCGCTGTCTCAATATCGTAAAGTTATACTCTACCACAGGAAGTAGTTACGGTTAAGGTATCGGAACGTTATGCCCATAAGGTTGAAATGGCAATAACTTAACAAGGATATAGGGAGTCTAACTACAACTCGTTAAAGTACCGATATCGTAACATTGTTTTCGTCTGAGAATTAAACCCAGAATAAACCGAATAATACGAGTCAATTGAGAACCAGCACGGAGAACTCTTCCGAGAACAAAGTGAAAACCAACTCACTGGAGAATACGATTGCTGAACACCTTTCGCTAATGTCCACGTACAGACAGATGCAGACGACTGGCAACGTTCTAGATGATCTCTATATACCCCAAGGATATTCTTACCTGTGAGAGAGAGTGAGAGAACAAAGTCATTAATACCTGCGTAAATATCCCCCCTCCCCCAGAAAAAAAAACAACTAAAAACCAAAAATAAAGATTATTAAGTTTAGAAATGCATAATAAAAAAAAATGTGTAAAAACGTAAATAAAAATGAAAATACAAGATTATAATGAACCTTTGATATATTAATATTCGTAAAAAATTTAATAATTAAACCAATGCTTAGACCAAAACAATCATAAATAATTCTACACAAAGAAAAAAATAAATAACAAGAATAAAAACAATAAAAAAACTCTTCGTTTTTCTCGTATTAGCCAGACCACAAGACACCACCTCGGGCTCTGGCTTGAGAGAGAGAGAGAGAGAGAGAGAGAGCAGACATCAGTGGCATGGTTGATCCTTCGGTCCTGGCAGAGGTCGATGGGGAGCTCATCGACTGTGTTTGAAGAACCTATTGGATGTAGTGCGACGCCTCAGAACTTTTAGTGTACAGACAGACAGACAAATAGACAGATACAGAGGTTAACAGTCAGAAGAAATGATAAACAGACAGAGATAAAGACAGAAACACAAACAAAAACACGAACAGAGACAGACAGACAGAGGTAGACAAATAAAGACAAATTTAGACAAACAGAGACAGACAGACAGACATAAACAAAAAGACAGACAGACAGATGGACACAGGCAGACAAATTGACAGACAGTGACAGACAAACGAACGAAAATAGAGCACCATGGGTATTTATATCCACCCTCCACCCCCTTCCTGAGCCCTATTGGTCAGTAGTGAAGGGGGGGGAATACTGACGTGAATGGGGGTAGGGGTGGTGGGTATAGGCAGGGGGAGGGGGGTGGAAAGGGGAGAGATGTTGAAACTATAAGAATGAAGTGACCGTGGCAGCAGTAATGGCGGTGTTTATTGTACTAAGAGCATAATTAGTAGTACAGCCAACAGCAGCAACAGCACGTAATTAACAGTAGCAGCAACAGCATAGCCAGTAACAGTAGCAGCAACAGCATAGCCAGTAACAGAATCAACAGTAACAGCACAGCCAATAACAGTAGCAGCAACAGCACAGCCAATAACAGTAGCAGCAACAGCATAGCCAGTAACAGAATCAACAGTAACAGCACAACTAATAACAGTAGCAGCAACAGAACAGCCAATAACAGTAGCAGCAACAGCACAACCAATAACAGTAGCAGCAACAGCATAGCCGAGAAACAGAATCAACAGTAACAGCATAGCCAATAACAGTGGCAGCAACAGCACGTCATTAACAGTAGCAGCAACAGCATAGCCAGTAACAGTAGTTGCAACAGTATATCCATTAACAGTAGTAGCAATAGCAATAATATAGTAACACATTCAAATGCATTAAAACCACTACCGTACTCTTACTACCACCAGCAGTAGGAGTAGTAACAGCAGCAGTAACAACAGCAGCAGCAGCAGTAACAGCAGTAGGAACAATAAAAACAGCTTTAAACGTACCAACAACACCATCTACAAAAGACACATCATTACCTACCTAAACAAACACAACAATAGCTACAATAACAACAGTGCCATCAGCAGGAACTACAAAAGCAACACTACCGCCATAAAGAACAACAAAAACTACAGGAACAACAAGAACTAAAAAAGCTACACTAGCAGAAACTACAAAAAGGAACAAACACATCATCAAAAGGACCTACAAAACCAACAAAAGCAGAAACTACAAAAATAAATCCAACAAGAACACCATAAGGAACTACAAAACCACCATCAGCAGAAACTACAAAATCAACAACAGCAGCAGCAGCAGCAGCAGCAGCAGACCAGCACCAGGGCCAGCAACATAAAATGGTAAGCCTGCACTTGTAACAGAGTAAAGGGGGAAGTTTGCAAATGCAGCACAGGGAACAAAAAAAAAACATCACCTATGACCAAATATAATAGCCTGCGCGGGGAGGGGGGTGAGAGAGAGAGAGAGAGAGAGAGTGAGGGAAGAGGAGGAGAAAAAGGAGGAAAGGCACATAATTACAAATACGTGAAAAATGGTGAGGAGTTGGAGGGTGAATGGAGAGAGAAGCAAATGGGTTATATGAGGCATCCCATTAGATTGTGAGGAGGGGAGAGAGGGTTAGTTAAGGGATGTGAGTAAAGGATTTTCTTCGAGTGCATCTTAACGTAATAATGAATTCTTGGTCACACATATATATATGCGATGTAACACTCCTCTAGAACGTCAAGTTAAGGTTCCAGAGTCTCAGAGGACCGTACACGATGCCCGGACAAATTAGTACGACAGCGGCGTCTAGTACAACAATTTGCTCATCTAACTAGACAGTAACTAATGGAAGAAGACCCGCAGGAGGCACGATGACTACCCGTTTCTTACGATACTTTTTCTCTCCTGGTGTGGAGACGAGATCTTTTGGTGAATTTCTCGAAATACAGGCAGAAGAAATTAAATATCACCACAATAAAGATGAACTGGTTTCTTTAGATATTCTTACTGTCAAACCCAAGTCGTCAAACCTAAGTCGGAGTAAAATAAGGTTGATGAGAACAACTAGAAATATACAAAATGGAGGTGATTCACTACTTCTAATGACTCCGGTGAAATTAGCCATATTGAGAAGCAACAGTTGAGAGAGATGGAAGGCCAACAATGATCACAATCACCCAGATGGATCAATATATCACTGGGCCGTGGTGTTGGTCGCTGGGAATCATTGTATTCTGGTGTGAGTGTCGCTGCTGCCTCGCTCCCTTCCCGGGGGGGCTCTCTGGCAACGTGTGGGGGATGCAAAGCACAAGTGTACGATGACTTTCAACAAATACGATAATTTGCATCTCTCGGGCCCGGGTTAGCCAGCAGGTGTTTCTCCACGCTGGTCACGGCACCCCGCCACGACACATTATTTAACCCGCTGCTTAACATTTCAGTCAGTAATGCTGGAACTGTTCCGTGTTAACTCGGGCTGGGTCGTGCCGGGGATAAAATGTTCCCTGGTGAGTGGATTAGATTAAATGGACGTTTAGGGAGAGAATAACTGGCAGTGTGTCGTAAATTACATCACAGGTGAAGAATAATACACAAAATTATCCATTAATAAAGCTTATAAATTATCGTAATTCAGGTCACATATTTCAAGATGTATTATAAAAAAATAATATCTACCACAAATATTCACGACCGGAAAGAAAATAAACTATCAATTACATTAATATTCGAGGCAGGTTAACCAGGTAATTAATCGTCCACTAACAAGAACAATTTCAATGACGAGAGAAATAAGATGTATTTTTCGAGTCCACTGGAGCCACCTATAGCGGAGGCTGGCTGGGATAACAATGTTACCTGCCCTTAATTTACATATACTGTATCAGGTGTAGAGAGAGAGAGAGAGAGAGAGAGTGTGTGTGTGTGTGTGTGTGTGTGTGTGTGTGTGTGTGTGTGTGTGTGTATTAAAAAAAAGACACTGGTGGGCTATTTTTCATCCCATATTTTTTTTTGTAGAATTTGTTAGTAAAAAAAAAATGGTGCTGACTTGACAGAAACTGGTGGTGTGTAGAACTAGCGGTGTGATGTGCTTTTTGTTGCTTTTACTGTACAGAAAATGTTACGAGTCAGTTCATGTTAGAGGCTTCAATATGAATACTCCAGCGCAAAGATTTAATGGGATAGAATACGTTTTTTTCAAGTGTACATATGTAATCAGAGTACATGTAACTAAAGGCTTTTTTACTATCCTGACAATAGAGAGCCCTTGATAATATGTTATACAGTAGCTACATAGATAAGATATGTCAAAATTAACACACATGGAACTTTTTTATAAATAAATATCAATATATATCCACACAATAAACACACCACAAGCAAATGCCAAAATTACACACTACACTACACTACACTACACTACACTACACATACATACATACATACATACATACATACACACACACACACACACACACACACACATACATACATACATACATACATACATACATACATACATACATACATACATACATACATACATACATACATTCATACATATGCAAACCCATACAAAAAAATAAATATTATAAACCCAAAATAGTCCACGTGTGTATTCTCCCGGGGGAATGTACACAGGACAGAGCCAATGTTTTCCGCTAATAAAAGAATAACCGTAGTATGCAAATGAGAACACAAACAAATATGACCTCTGAATATTTGCAAACTCTATTCACACTAAAACAAGGAATTACATAACTTATTTATTTAGTCTCTTTTTTTTTCGGAATCATCTATGTATTTCAACCAAGTTTGTATTATTTTTTTGTTTAAGTTCTTCGTCACTTCATATGTTAATTTGTAATTTGATTTTTTTTTGTTATTAAGGGAAGGGAAATTTCACTCATAAACGGTCAATTCATTTGTATTCATTCTCTGTTATACACTCAATATGATCTGTTCATTTACAAGAACTGGAGTTGTATGGTTCGTGATACTATCGGTGTATGAGAGAGAGAGAGAGAGTGAGTGTGAGAGTGAGAGAGAGAGTGAGTGTGAGAGTGAGAGAGAGAGTCAGGGAGAGTGTGAGAGAGAGAGAGAGAGAGAGAGAGAGAGAGAGAGTGAGTGTGAGAGTGAGAGAGAGAGTGAGTGTGAGAGTGAGAGAGAGAGTCAGGGAGAGTGTGAGAGAGAGAGAGAGAGAGAGAGAGAGAGAGAGAGAGGAGGAGAGAGAGAGAGAGAGAGAGAGAGAGAGAGAGAGAGAGAGAGAGAGAGAGAGAGTGAGAGAGAGAGAGAGAGAGAGAGAGAGAGAGAGTGAGGGAGAGGAGAGAGAGAGAGAGAGACAGAGAGGAGAGAGTGAGAGAGTGAGAGAGAGAGAGTGAGAGAGAGAGAGAGAGAGAGAGAGAGAGAGAGAGAGAGAGAGAGAGAGAGAGAGAGAGAGAGAGAGTGTGTGAGAGAGAGTGTGAGAGAGAGAGTGTGAGAGAGAGTGTGAGAGAGAGTGTGAGAGAGAGTGTGAGAGAGAGTGTGAGAGAGAGAGAGAGAGAGAGAGAGAGAGAGAGAGAGAGAGAGAGAGTGTGTGTGTGTGTGTGTGTCTCTCTCTCTTCCCTTTAAACATACAGAGTCCCCCTCCCCCACAAGAACAGGTCACCTTAACGTCAACGCCCGGGTGCATCTGTCAGCCACCCATAGGACAGGAAGTGATTAAGACCAAGTTAAAATTAGCTTCATAGATTAGCCCCAATATCAGTGTTCTTCCTTCATTAACAGTTTTAGCGTTCTTTAATGTTCCTATTATCGGTAGTAACAGCCAAAGTTGTAATAATCCGATTATATTAACTTAGGGCCAATCTTCGTTTAGCCGTAACCTCTACTAATCGATGTGTATACTTTGGGTAATCAGGACGGCCCGACGCGCTGGCCCGATTGTCCCTTTCACTTGGTAATTATTGAGGTTATGGTTACCCTTATGGCAGGGATTTTTCTCATAAAGATTATATTTTTAGGGTAAATCAAAAACTCCGGTTAGGCTTTCTCGTGAGGAATTTCGTCACTATAATTACCTTTTTGTTTCGGTGTAATAATCAGATTACTACCGTGATCATGGAAATATTTTTGTGAGAATTTCCTGCAATATGACTAAACAGTTTCTTCGGAAAGATTAACATAAATAAGGTTACCTTTCTCTTTGGAAATTGCTTAAACTATTCATATTACAGGTAAGTCCGATATTACACATGCAATTATTTTCATAATACGTGTTAAAATAATTTATATTTAATACCTGTATCGAACATTTAATTTTAGTAATATATTAACAATATTTTTTCAGTCGTGCAATAATAAGAATTATTGTAATTCTCTCTTTCCTATAACACTAACACTTAGTGTAATATTTTCATGAAAATATTTTAATATGTAATTTTCAATCTAAATAACAGGATGTTCTTTTGTAAAGGATATTTAATCCAAGTATACAATTACATATACTGTTATGGAGCAGGTGTCATCAAAGGGTAAGTTCACCTGAATATGCTAAAGGCACTGTTTACTACCACCACGCTGAGCAATAAGAACTCCCACCGAGAACTAATGATCTGACAAGACGTCGTTAACTCTCTGCTGTCAGCTAATGACAAGACCAAACATAAATAAGGCATTCAACAATGACTGAGTTAATAATACTGCCTATTATATTAATCCTTAAATATATACCATTAAAATTACTATGAACATAATGTATTAAGTATCATTTACTATGTCTCAAATATGTATTATTATTATTATTATTATTATTATTATTATTATTATTATTAATATTATTATTATTGTTATTATTATTATTATTATTATTATTATTATTATTATTATTATTATTATTATTATTATTATTGTTATTATTATTATTATTATTATTAATTATAATCATTATTTTATTAAATATCATCATCATATCATACTCATTACTAAGATACCATACATTATCACCATTACTATGAACATTATTAATCTCCCCCACAACTCTACATTTCACTAATAAAAAAAAAATTACATAAGAGTAAATATCATCATAAGCTTTCTCCAACCACTTCCTTCAGAGTCGTTTACACCTCTATAATAATGTATGATAAATTATAAACAGTGTTAGAATCATCAACTATATCTTCCTAGACTATCATTTAAATATATCTTGTAAGTATTATTATTTGCTGTATTTCTAGTGTTGTATCTTATTGTATTTCTGTCCCTGAGATTCCTAAAAGACTTCCCTTCTCGCCTTTAAAGTCTCTCCTTCAAAGGCTTCAAACTCTCTCCTTCCTTCTCCTCATAAACCCTAACCACATTCTCCCTTACCTCTCTTTACCTTTCCTCAGAATCCTAGAGACCTTCCTTCTCTCCCTCTACTGTATGAAGTCTCGTTCCCTTCTCCTCTTCCCTCTCATGACATCCACTACCCTCCCATGACATCCACTACTCTCGACATCCACTACCTCCCATGACATCCACTCACCCTGTGACACCCACTACCCTCTCATGACATCCACTACCCTCCCATGACATCCACTACCCTCCATGACACCCACTACCTCCCCATGACATCCACTCACCCTGCCATGACACCCACTACCCTCTCATGACATTCACTACCCTCCCATGACATCCATTACTCCCATGACACCCACTACCCTCTCATGACATCCACACCCTCCCATGACACCACTCACTCCTCCCATGACATCCACTACCCTGCCATGACACCCACTACCCTGCCATGACACCCACTCACTTCACATCCACTACCCTGCCATGACACCCACTACCCTGCCATGACACCCACTACTCTCTCATGACATCCACTACCCTGCCATGACACCCACTACCCCTCCATGACATCACTACCCTCCCATGACATCCATTACTCCCATGACACCCACTACCCTCTCATGACATCCACTACCCTCTCATGACATCCACTACCTTCTCATGACATCCACTACCCTCCCATGACACCCACTACTCTCTCATGACATCCACTACCCTCCCATGACCTCCACTACCCTCCCATGACACCCACTACCCTCCCATGACACCCACTACCCTCCCATGACATCCACTACCCCTGCCATGACACCCACTACCCTCTCATGACATTCACTACCCTCCCATGACATCCATTACTCTCCCATGACACCCACTACCCTCTCATGACATCCACTACCCTCCCATGACACCCACTACCCTCCCATGACATCCACTACCCTGCCATGACACCCACTACTCTCTCATGACACCCACTACCATCCCATGACATCCATTACTCTTCCATGACCTCCACTACCATCCCATAACATCCATTACTCTTCCATGACCTCCACTACCATCCCATAACCCTCATTACCTCTTTTTCTTGATCTCATCCACTGCTCTGACCTCCTCCAATAACCTCCCATCCCCCCCCCACCCCCCATGAGGCTGGGTAGGGGGAGGAGGGGTGGCAGGACCTCCTCCTAAGGCAGGGTCGGGCGTGTCCCATCTTCCCCGGCAGAGAACAAAGCTTAAATCCACTGTCTCTATTTGCCCTGAAACTTAATCCTAATTTGTGTCAATATTTGGGGACGCGTCGGACGGCAAGGGGGGTCAGGCTCCTGGTCTCCTGTTTTTTCCGCCCGCCCGTCCGATTGGTCTTACTGGCAGAGGTGTATGTATGTATGTATGTACAGTATGTATGTATGTAAGTATAGTATGTATAGTATGAACAGCAAAGAAATACATGTATGCTTATGTATACACATTGCAAAGTATACACGGAAAATCATACATACATACAATATGCATAATTATTCACACAAACAGACGAATATAAATATACGTGCATAGAAAAAGCAAACACGCGCGCGCGCGCAAATACACACACACACACACACACACACACACACACACACACACACACACACACACACACACACACACACACACACACACAACACCAACTGATACAACAAAGTGAATCGGTGCAGACACAGAACGAGGGAAGATATAATAATAAAACTATATCATCTCCCGCCATCTACCCTCTCTCCCTCCTACAGACAAACACGACTAACACACACCAGATCATACCAAGGATCGACCTAGAATAAAATACTATTTTATCCCCCCCACACATCACCCCCTACAGAAAAAAACGCCGCAAAAATAAAATATTCGTAATTGAAATGGACAAGCGCGATATACGTATAGGGAGAACCTGTGTCACCCTAAAGTTGTCCTTTCCGACCGACCCGCCCCGCCAAGCTCGCCTGCCAGCCATCAGCGGTGGTGGTGCCTCTGGTCCTACCACGGCTGGCCAAGTAAATGCCCTCATCGCTTCCACCTGCTTTATATATGTGCTCACAGCAGGGAGGGAGGAAGGGGAAAGTCGGCTGGTGATTGGCTAATGCCGAGCAAGCTGAGTAGCCGTCTAGGTATTACTACCACAGAGAGTACAGTACAGTTTGTTTGTACTTTGGTGTTGAATTTGTTTAGTGTAAGACTTGGCGTTTCAGTTCCTACCCAGTAAATGTCCTCATCGATTTCACCTGTAAATGTGTGTTTAAAGCAAGGAAAGTCGAATGCTGATTGGCTAATGTTTTGCATAGGTAGCCAATAATGTATAATAATATTGGGCATTGGCTTGTTTACATAGTGTTTGTGAGTGTTTTAGTTTGTGTTATAGGCGACAATGTTCCAGCCGTCACACAGTAGCTCTCGACACGTGAATCAATACATATCTGTTCCATGTATAGATTTTTCAATGGAGGGAAAATACAAACACGATGTAAACACACAAGACAATGTTTACCTGACCTAAATAGACAAACAATACAGACATAACGTGTATGAACTGAAAGTATAAACAGCGTGGCTTCTGAGTCAATAACACGGGGAGTGAAGTTTAAAGCAGAGACTGAAGTATCCACAGAAACAAACATATAGTTCACAACTGTGTCTGGAACTGTGTGAGGCAGTGACCCTCTCTGTAAGTGTTGCTGGGCCTTACGTATATGTTTTATTACTGCAAAGCAACAAATAGACTTTAACTGTATATTTTAATGACTGTAATAACAATTTAAGTCTTAAACTCCATCTTTCGTTAACTAAATAAATAACAACTGTGGTCACTGTCACAGCTATTAGGGTTTACAGAGAAAACGGCACAAAACTATATCAGACAGATGGTGTGACAGTTAGTGTTACAACAGAGAGATACTGTAACAGGGACCAGTGCAATCCATGTACCACACACTACAGGGTCTATAAAAAAATTGCCTTACAGATTTTCATGGAGATCGAGTGGGAATACTTGGACTATAACAACAACATCGTCCTCACTTGTGGGGGACCTCGCACATCAACAAGTGGAGACAATGTTGATGTTGGAGTATTAAGCATTCCCGCTACCTCTACGAAAATTTGTAGGGCAGTGTGTCTACATTTTTCTGAAACACCCTGGATAATGTGTAAAACGACATTTTTCTTATATGGGTTAACCCCCCCACACACAGTCAACAAACAATCCACCACACAGTCAATAAACCATCCACCACACAGTCAACAAACCATCCACCACACACAGTCAACAAACCATCCACCACACACAGTCAACAAACCATCCACCACACAGTCAACAAACCATCCACCATACACAGTCAACAAACCATCCACCACACACAGTCAACAAACCATCCACCACACACGGTCAATAAAACCATCCACCACACACAGTCAACAACCACCACACGCACAGTCAACAAACCATCCACCACACACGGTCAACAAAACCACACACACAGTCACATCCACCACACACAGTCAACACCCCCCACACACACACACACAAACACCTTGTTCACGCGCTCTTCAGGTTTGTTTCGAATCGCTCAACGTTTACAAATGAAAACAAGTTTCAACGACGAATTGGCCATAAACTGCATGTAACAACACAAGTCGAAAAAAAAATGCCTTTGCGAAGGTAAATTCTCTCATTTAAGGACAGGATATGTGGGTATCGGGCTGACTGACGCAGGTGAAGGTAAATAACTCGACAACTGACTGTACTGATGTTCTGTTATGTGGCTGATTATTATTAGATTATTTTTTTTCCATTTATAACCTATTGTTGTGTACGTTGGCCGGGCTCCATCTTTGTTTGCGTGGTAGACGGTGTACAGAAGGAAACAGACGGTGAAGAGAAAGTAAGAGACGGTCTACAGACTTTTAAAACAAACTAGATAAATAATCCTCCTCCCTTTAAATTTGGCATAGACGCGTCAGTCATATGTCTGGCAATATGCACGAGGAGACGAAGAAAAAAAAAAGTGTTGAAGTGGGGAAAAAAGTTGTACCCAGCGAGAGAGTTTGCCTTGGCAGTGGTCTCTGTCTACACCTTCCCCTGCAGGTATGTGAATTAATATAACCGTGAGTACGTGGTTTTAGCCCCCTTTACTGCGGTGATTGAACTCCTTGGCAGAGATGGCCAAGTCTTTCAGTTAAAATAACTAATATAGTCTAGATACCAGAAATACACGTTATAATCTTCCCTATTCATAGAAGATGGATATAACTACACACACAATACAATAAATCGACTCTTGATACTCAGCGCCTCACGAACTGGTATAAATATTACAGAATAAAACTCTTATATAACATGAACTGAGCCTTCATTATATCACTACAGCGCCTTAAATACAGTTATATATTTAAGAACAGTTATTATTGGTTACTTTCATAACTGTAAGGTTTCTAGTATTTGTATTTGAGATTGTATCTGCAATCGTATTTCTGAATAACTTGGGTAATAAAACAACAATGACATCCCAAGTTGTTTCCGAGTTAATGAAATGTACATAAATCTCCTGCGGTCATTTGACTGATTGTAAATGTCCCCCTGGCGCCACAATAACCGGGTCACTGAAGCCATTTACTGAAGCCAATAATATGACCTTTGAAGTACGATGGTCTGAAATTTTTGGGGACAGTATCCAGAGTTATATAAGCACTGCCCCGAACATGTGAGGAGTCAGCTGGTACCCGGACCCACTGAGGACCCCGCCACGACACATGACTTCGAAGCTTTTGTTCTTTATGTGAGGAAATGGCGGTACAGGTGTATGGCAGGGCGAAGGATACCATATGTTGGGGGTTATAGGGGAAATAATCAAGTAAAATTTCGACGATAATAAGTAGATCTCTCTCTCTCTCTCTCCTTGGTATTGCTGCATATGCTATTCCTAATGCTAAGCTATTTTTAAATTCATTGTAATATTAATACTACTAACAAAACTATTATTATTACTACTACTATGATACAGAAATTACTTTAACTATACCAACCAAAACAGAACAACAACTACTATTACTACTACTATTACAACTACTATTTCTTCTGCAACTCATCCTCCTCCTCTCGAATACCTCTTCCTTATTTTTTTTCTTCTTCCCCCTCCTCCTCCTCAACACCAGCTCCACCTCCTCCTATTATTAATACTATTACTACTGTCACCACCAAAACAGTGCTGATACCTCCACGCCTCCCCTCACTTCCCAGCCCTCTCCCCAGGCTCTACCTCAAGCCCTCTCTGACGTCACAGCGAGGGGTCCAGCCTGGTCTAGTCCCCTCGGTTCACGGAAATCTATTTCAAGATTCGACTTCTCTAACCCTGTTTCCCCTCAGTCCTGCCTTCTAGCGGGTACTCCCTGTCAATCATTTATCTGAGGGGACATAGGAGGTGGCACAGCTCATGAGCAACAACGATGAGGGATTGGTTGTATATATGGAGGAAACAAGACAGACAGACAGACAGACACGCATACACACACACACATACATACATACATACATACATACATACCTACATTACATACATTACATACATACATACATACAAAGGTAAAAAACGCACATACTCAAAGAACAGACAGACAGACACGCAAACACACACATACAAACATACATACATACCTACATTACAAACATTACATACATACATACATACATACAAAGGTAAAAAAACGCACATACTCAAAGAACAGACAAACAGACAGACAGACACACACACACACTGGGTACCGAAATGTGGAGAGTGATTACCGTCGAGCTGATGTTGCTGCCACTACTATGACCCCAAGCCAGAGATGTGAGACGACCAATGTATCTCTCTACTGTCAATGTCTGTCAATAGTGAGGGTACAAGGCTGTCCTCTCACCTGTCTTCATAACTTTTATATTTAGTTATTAACACAAACTGACAGATATGAATTATACATTTGCTTTGGTTTTTTATAAAGGAGGGGTGGAGAACATAAGATCAATGAGAGAGAGAGAGAGAGAGAGAGAGAGAGAGAGAGAGAGAGAGAGAGAGAGAGAGAGAGAGAGAGAGAGAGAGAGAGAAACCTACCTTTTCTACTTGTCTGTCCTGTTACCTGTAGACAAAGGTACCGTACTTAAAACACAAGAGTTTGTTTACATACAAGCACCAACACCTAACCTCACCACCATTGCCCGTGTTTCCCTTAATTCTGGACTGACTTTAATCCCAGGTGCCAGCTAATGTTTTCCTTGGCCTGATATACCGTTCAAGTGGGGGTCGAATCAGTATTTTAAGATCTTACATTTATTTAGACAGAGAAAAAAACCACGACGTAGATGTTCCTTGTCAAGTATGAGATTGTGAAGCAGTTGAACATTTTACGGAAATACTTGTTGAATCATAAACAAAATTTAATGTGGGTATTCTTCCGTGAAAATACTGCCCTTTTAAGTGGTGTGATAATAAAACAATAAGTTAGTTTTATTCCACTAGATATTTTTTCCACCTCTCTTTCTTTTTTTTCTCTCTTTTTTTTCTTTTTCTCTTTCTCTTCTCTCCCCCGTTCCCTCCTTCTCTCTTCCTCCTCCCTCTCTCTCTCTTTCTTGAATATTATTAGTATTATTCAGCAGATAACCTCAATATAGACAAATAAATCTCCTCTTATCTATTCTTCCTACGTATTCCAATGTGCTCTCTCTCTCTCTCTCTCTCTCTCTCTCTCTCTCTCTCTCTCTCTCTCTCTCTCTCTCTGTCTCTCTCTCTGTCTCTCTGTCTCTCTGTCTCTGTCTCTCTCTCTCTATCTATCTCTCTTTCTCTCTCTTTCCTCTCTCTCTCTCTCTCTCTGTCTCTCTCTCTCTCTCTCTCTCTCTCTCTCGTCATCCACATCATGCAAACTTAAGTCATATCTTTTCTTCAACCTCCATTTTATCCCACCATCTCCCCTCACTGCCCATCTACACAAATTACCTTAATAACATCATATCTAATTTGCATGTGATGACACCCACCGTAACACAACCCCGAAGAAGTTTTACATTGTCGTATACACAAAGGTCGGATTAGCTGTTCTCTGTCACCTCTGTGTTATTGGTCTTTGTATATTTCATCTTCTTTGTGTGAGGAAGGGTAGGAACGGGGAGAAGGAAGGGGGGTTTGGGAAGGAGAAAGGGACGGGGGAAGGAGGGGAAATGGAGGGGAAGGGATTTGGGGAAGAAATGGGCTAGAAGGGAGGGGAAGGGGGGGATACGGGGTTAGTAGGGAAGGGGAGGAGGTGGATTAAGGGAGGCAAAGGGGAGGAGTAGGAAGGGAGGCGAAAGGGAAGAGTAGGAAAGGAGATGTAGGAGCGAATGAAACGAAAGAGAAGGGAGACGAAGAGAAACAAGCAAAGAGAAAGAGGAAATAGGTGAAGAGAATCAAAAGATGGAATAAGAGGTATAGGAAGGGAGGAATGATGGGTAAGGAAGAATGAGGAACAGGGGGACAGAGAGATGATAAGGGCGCGAATGAAAGAGGATGAGAAAGACAAAGGAAGAAAAGTCAGATACAGAGAAGGCAAAGGGGAGGAAGAGAAGGACAAAGGAGAAAGGAGAAGGAGATTACAGAGGGTGAAGAAGAAGAAGAAGACGAAGAAGAAGAAGAAGAAGAAGAAGAGGATGATGAAGAAGAAGAAGAGGATGATGAAGAAGAAGGAGAACAGGATGAAGAAGAAGGAGAAGAAGAGGAGGAGGAGAACGACAAAAGAGGAAGGGGAAAAGGAGGAGGAGAACAAAGGAGGTAGGAGAAGGAGATTAAAGAGGAGGAAGAAATAAAAGAGAAAGAAGGGGAGATTAAAGTTTGTTTCCGTTTTTATGTCGCCAATGGAAATGGCTCCACTACATTACTTATTCTGAGACACAAAAACAACTTCCCCAAGACTTGCAGTTCCTGATACATTTATTCCTTAAGAAATGTTTATTGTTATTTTTGCTCATTTCTTAAGTCTGTTCTAAGAAACATTGTTGTTGTTTTTTTGTTTTTGTTTTTTTTTGCACTAAGAAATGATGCTGACTTTGTTTTTGTTTGATTTTATTTATTTTTGGGTTCTGTTCCAAGGAAAGTTTCATCGGTCTAACAGAAGCCGCGAAACAATATAAATACTTTTAATCTCTTATAATACACTGAGTTAGTCCATTAATGAGGGTGACTTACTCCTTCTAATATGATAACAACTATCTCAGTACAATGAATCACTCCAATGCTTGTTATCGTAACCTCTTACTTACGGTGATGTAACAACAAAGTTAACATGTTCAAACAACAACAACAAAAAATCCATTGGCCGACATCTACGAGACCAAGATATATTTTTAAAGTGAAAAAAAAAACATTAAAGAAAAAAACGTGAATAATGACGATTCAATTCAATAAAAATATGGATAAAATATATACACTGAGAAAAATAATTACACAATATAAAAAAAATCCTTTAAAAAATATTATATACAATAAAAACGTAAATTATATATTAATAAATTATATTTTTCTATCAGCATATGAAGTATATTACATACTGTATTTATATAACAGACAATTTATATATCAATAAATTATATACATACATCTAAGCACATAATAGACGGTACTTTATAACACTTATCACACAAACACACACTTAAGACCACACAAGAGGGAGACTTAGACAAACAAAAAATATTCTCCTTAAAATAGATTTATATTCACAATTTCCGCCTTTGTGCACCAATCCACCGGTGACGCCCACAACCTGCCCCGCCCGCTCTACTACCCCGCCCACTCCAGCCCATCTCCGCCCACACCCCAGTCTACCTCCACCCCACCCCATCACACACTCAAGTTTCCCGGTAAAAGCCTAGCCTGTTGGTGAGCGGGTCAAATTTCTGTGTGTCTAGGGCGGCGTCGATGGTGGTGGTGGTGGTGTTGGGGTGAAGGTTGTGGTGAAGGTTGTGGTAGAGGTTGTGGTAGAGGTGGTGGTAATAGTGATGGTAGTGTTGAAGAGAAGGTGTTATTGTTGTTTATTAATACCGTAATAGTAGAACCGTAGTAATAGTACAAGCAGTTGTAGTATTAGCAGTAGTATAAGTAGTATTAATAGTAGTATAAGTAATATTAGTTTAAGTATAAGTAGTATTAGTAGCAGTATTATAAGTAGTATGAGTAGTATTATAAGTCGTATGAGTAGTAGTATGAGTAGTAGTATGAGTAGTAGTATAACTTATAATGCTACTCACATTCAATATCAACACTACATACTATCTCAGGTAACAACCACGACAGCCCAGGAACAAATTGTCTCTAGCAACTACGACACACAAGAACTAGGCAGCTCTACCAACTACGACAGGCCAGGAACAAGGGGTGTATAGTAACAACGGCAGACCAGGAACAAGGGGTGTATAGTAACAACGGCAGACCAGGAACAAGGGGTGTATAGTAACAACGGCAGTTCAGGAACAAGGGGTGTATAGTAACAACGGCAGACCAGGAACAAGAGGTGTATAGTAACAACGGCAGACCAGGAACAAGGGGTGTATAGTAACAATGACAGACCAGGAACAAGAGGTGTATAGTAACCACGACAACCCAGAGACAAGGGGTGTATAGTAACCAATACAGACCAGGAACAAGAGGTGTATAGTAACAACGGCAGACCAGGAACAAGGGGTGTATAGTAACAACGGCAGACCAGGAACAAGGGGTGTATAGTAACAACGGCAGACCAGGAACAAAGAGGTGTATAGTAACCACGGCAGACAGGAACAAAGGTGTATAGTAACCAAGCAGATCAGGAACAAAGGTGTATAGTAACAACGACAGACCAGGAACAAGAGGTGTATAGTAACAACGACAACCCAGAGACAAAGAGGTATAGTAACAACGACAGACCAGGAACAAGAGGTGTATAGTAACCACGACAGACCAGGAACAAGAGACAAGGAGTGTATAGTAACAACGACAGACCAGGAACAAGAGGTGTATAGTAACCACGACAACCCAGAGACAAGGGGTGTATAGTAACAACGACAGACCAGGAACAAGAGGTGTATAGTAACCACGACAACCCAGAGACAAGGGGTGTATAGTAACAACGACAGACCAGGAACAAGAGGTGTATAGTAACCACGAGAATCCAGGAACAAGGGGTGTATAGTAACCAATACAGACCAGGAACAAAGCAGCATTAGTAAACACGACATCAAGCTAACAACAACAGGGTCTACATCTCCTGACGAAGGGATGGGATCATTCTGTCGTATCTTGGATGGTGCAGGACGTGTATCGACACCACCACTAGCCTGGATTAGCCGACCCTACACCCTCATACATACACAACACCTACACACCCCGCCCCCCCCCAGTCCATCCATACACCTTCCCGTCCCTCCACCACCCCCCTCACAGGTCATCAATCCCTTGTGTCACTGTATCTATTAATTACAGGTAACATTTATATATTTATATACGATTACTGCACCTGTGGTTTCAGTATTTTACCATATAAGAATACAGCCACAGGAGATAGTGAGAGGTGGAGTGGACCAGTGTCTGGATGGGTGGTGGAAGAGGGAAGGACAGAGATGAGTGGATTGGAGAAATTAGTAGAAGGAAGGAAGGAGAGAGAGAGAGGGTAAAGAAAAGAGAGACAAGAAGAGAGGAAGAGATAGTAGATGACGAGGAAGAGTACAGTAAACAATAGAGCGAAGAAATGGGAATAACAAAAATATTACTTTTACTGGGGAGGGAAGGGGGGGGGGCGAAGAGGAGAGCAGTATGGTAGAGGAAGATGGGATGAGGGGAGAGAATGAGAAAACGAAAGGAGGGGAAAGGAGGAGAGAAGAGGAGGGGATTCCCCGCATGCGTGCATAGGAATGTCAATGAGGTGTAACAGTCTGGGGGGATTACTATGCTATGCATGTATTTATGGGGCGCGTGTGCCGGGGAGCCACTCTGACCACACACCCTCTACGTATTTTTCCTCCAAGTTAATGGCAAACGTCTGCAGATATTTTCTCATCTTTGGAGATATTTTCAGTTGCGTTAGTCAGCCCAATGACCGTTTTTCCTGATTGATGTCTGTCTGTCTTTGTCTGTATGTGTCTGTCTTCTCTGTCTATATGTGTTTGTCTGTCTCTGTCTGTCTGTCTTCTGAGTGATCTTCCCATACGCTATACCTCCCCTGTACCCTCCTAGCCTTCCTGTGGTCTTTCATCATCTTCCTTACACTCACCAGTCTGGGTAACTCGAGCATAACCTCTCGTGAGTACCTGAGGTTACCTTAATTACTCTACTATAATTTACACACACTGAAAAAGGTAATAAGTTTTTTTTTTGTGGGATATAATTATGATTTTAATACAGCGCTTTTGATCAACGACCCGCCACCCTCCTCTCTTTTTCTACCGTCTCCCTTCATCCTATTTCCCACCATCCCTCCTTCTCTACCTCTCTCTCCCTTTCTGCCCTTTCACTCTTCCTCCTCCTCTACATTCTCCTTCCACCTCATCTCCTTCCTTCACCATTCCCTTCATTGTTCCTTCCTCCATCCACTCCTCTTCTCTTTCCTTCCTTCTCCTTCCCTTCCTCTCTCTTCCATACCCCTCCACCTTTTCACTCCCTCCCTCCCTCCTCTTCCTCACCGTCTCCTCTTTCTTCACAGGAAATTGCTCCTGTTAGCCATTCCACCGGTGCAAAAACCCCAGGATGAAGGCAATTACGTGTTTAACAAATACTTCCAACACGAAAGGGGAGAAATTAGTGTAACAAAAAGAAAATTAGGAACCCGAAGAGTGAAATATTTGATAAAAAGAACGAGTGATAAAGTGACACACGGGGAAGGAAGGAGGAGGAAAGAGATGATAATTACAGCAGGTGGTGAGAGAACAGGTGGGTCAGATAAAGGACGTAATGAAAAGGTACAAGATTAAACAAAAAAGGTAATTAAGGCAATACATTACAAGTCATTAGCAGGATAAATTACGACGACAGGTGATAAAGACTACTGATAAGCGATATTCTGATCATCAACAGAACAGATCATTCAGTGTGTTTTAACATCGTGGAAAATAATACACACAAAAATATTACACAGATGAAACTCAATGTAAAAAAGTTCGCCTAATACTATGATTGAGAACACACACACACACACACACACACACACACACACACACACACACACACACACTTATATATTCAATCAATTATAATGTAAAATACATAAATAACACTAATAATGATATGATTACGAGGATATAATGATCGCTTATAGTAGTTAAGAATTAATTAATATATCGATATAACAGATACAGTATAATAATTTAAGTCACCACGGACAATATTAACGCTTAATTTGACTAACTAATCCCCCAACAGGTGATAGATAAGTTAATCCTCCTATTCTCTCTCTTAATTACCTCCAGCTTATTTCACCTGAACATTAACCACCTTAACGTTATCTGGTGAGTAGGTTAGGTTAGGTTAGGTTAGGTTAGGTTAGTGATAAGGTGGTTAATCATCAGGTGAAAAACTCCGTGGAGGTGCATCATTGGGTGGTCCCTAATGCTCAACCTGTAAAAAATATCCCTCACGCACGAAAAACACTTTCAGTCAAATCCAGGAGAGACACTGAGTTCATTATACGATGTTAAAAATCGAGTCTGGAGAAAGATACTTTGTGTGACCTTTAATGTTGGCAGAAATACGAACAGAGAGGTGTGTGTGTGTGTGTGTGAGAGAGATGCGGTACAAGCAAGGTGATGGGTCAAGACAGCGGTAACCAAGAGTAATACCAGGGCAGGTGTTGTCTGGTGGCCAGTACAGTACATGAATGGTGGATAAAGACAACGGCTAAAATAAAATAAACATTAATTAATTACACTAAACTGGATATCTACGGGGGATATCCGATTATACCAGAATAATGGGATTAATTATCTCTTATTATTACCTCTCTCCCTGTATATATAGGCTAAGCGATTATTCTGTTCAGATTGAGGCAGTCTGGCTGACACTGCATTAAACCGCCTTTACTTCCTCATTTAAAAACAGTTACCTATTCAATACTAAGTGAACATGGGTGCCCTTGGGGTGTATCTGAGGCCCAACGGACAGGGGGGCGAGCTTTGTATCCACTCGGCCGCCGCTCCCTCATATGCTAAATGCACCCGACAGTGAATTTCTGTGTCACCCTTGAACACGACGACTTAACCAAATGCACAAAAGGGGTCGGATTCACAGAGGTTCGTAGGATATCTAAAAATAAATAAAAAATCACTGTAGCCACAAATGTCGTCGAAACTTCTCTGTCACTCTACCGTAACTAGATAATATATGGCCTCGACCCTCCTCTTTAAACCAATCTTGTTCAACTATACGGAATTTCTGTCAGAGTCTTCGTAAGTGTGTCCTGAAACGTGTAAGTTTTATCCCAATTCTCAAGATGACTCATATAGTCCGAGAGGAATATGACGTCAGAAGCTGTTAGACACTGTATGAATGTGTGAGTGTGTGTTGAGTGTACGTGGGTGTGTGGGTGTACGTGAGACAAGACATGATTATGTATTGCAACATAGGTGCTACGGCTTCATATGTGCGTAGGTGAACACCTGGCTTTGGGTTTCGGTTGTGTATTCGTGTACGGATTTATTGTGTGTGTGTGTGTGTGTGTGTGTGTGTGTGTGTGTGTGTGTGTGTGTGTGTGTGTGTGTGTGTGTGTTCGTCATACTCGATTCGGAGTGAGAGCCAAGCAGTAGTAGCAGTGTGTATGTTATGTATCATACAGAAGCATTTGTCTCTGATTCGTAAACAAAGTCTAGCAACAAATCTCACCAAAGACTCATCATCGCCCTTTTAAATCCAGTCAACTTAAAACTCCTTGATGACAGCGTAAACACTCCCTCTCCTACAACCCTCAGGCCTCCGCTCCATCAATCATACCATCTCTTTAACTCCCCGCTCCTCCTACCTCTTCTTTCCCTATTTTTTGTCCAACACTTTTTTCTGTCCTTACCTTACAACCTATCTCTACCCCCCCCCCCCTCCAACAGATTTCTTCCTCCTTCCTTTCCCCAACCTCTTGTCACCTATTTTCTTACCTGCATATCCTATTTTCACCTTTAATTCCTCTCTCTCTCTCTCTCACCTATCTACTGCTCTTTGTGACTCAATGCTCTGGGAGACGACATCACAAGACAAAGAGGCAGTGTGCTCAGGACTGGTGGTTATTACGCAGTCCTCCAGGTGGCGTGATTGGTACCTCATTAAATAAGGTGCCACCTCAGCCCTCACTCATATTACCCACAACAACAATTTATCTATTCTTACTCCTTTTAAATACTGTTTTATGACTTAAGTGCTTATATTAATCTAAGAGATACTTGTTGTAACTGGGAACACCATCAACCAGGGGAGGGAGAGGTGATGGCTGGAGGTGGGAGATACAGTAGGTAGTCATCTCTGGCAACAGGTCGGCATCTCAAGGCTACTCTGTACACCATTCACACAAACTTACCTACGCAAATTCAATTCTATTATGTCCTCGCTGTACATGTCTGTTGCTAATAACAAACACAAGTCACTATAAAACTCAACAACTTTTTCCACAAACACTGTTACAACTGTGTCAAAATATATCATTATGTCTTAAGTCTGTATTAAAGAGAAGGTTATACGGTACGAAAGCCATCTTAACAAGGGAAGTAATTAAATGTAAGTTCTTTTTAAGTCACCAGAAAAACAACACAAATGTGGATTCGGAGAACTGTCAAACTGAGGCAGCTGCGAGGTTTTTAAGAAACTTGGGGACCATAAGGGTGAAAGTACCAAGTTCCCCCAAGGTCACGTACCCACCGACCCCCGCCTGCCCCACTTCCTTATTCCAGACCCTGGCAGCGGACTCTCAAAGGTTCCCAAGTTAATCTATTCTCACATCTCTAGTTACTATCAGAAGGCACTTGTGAATGGATGACCTTTGATGTTACACAAATAAGGTTGCTTGAATGGAGTCGATTTTGCAACTGAACCACACACACACACACACACACACACACACACACACACAGAGCTTCATCTCCGCTTCGTGAAAAAAAAATCCTTTAGATTTTTTAGGAATCCAGCTTCAGGTAATACAGACAGGGATAACAGGTTTGTTCAATTAAGGACAGACTTTCGGGTTAATGGTCACGTACTGCTGGGTTATGTCTCGATGTAAGAACCTTGCCCTTGAAAGATCACTTGAGGTAGAGATAAAGAAATCGAGTTTTGAAAATTATCCCCCCCCCCCCGTAAGAAAAATACTTGTCATCACGTGTACAAAGATGATTCGCCATAATATAATCTGAACTTTAGAGAACAATCATTTGGATACTCAGTCAGGACAGTGTACACATCACAGTTGGGATAAAACATTTGCCAAATACCTTACAGGGAACACACACACTGGAGATACCCTTTAAAAATATCCTCACGGACAACACACACACTACACACTAAAGAGGAACCCTTTGAAAAATGTCACAGTGACAACATACATCAAAAGGAAACTCCCTCATAATAATACCACAGTGACAACACAAACTACCCACTGAGGAGGAGGCCTTTGAAGACTGCCTCGATGACAACACATACAACACGACACACTAGTGAACAGCCTTTTGACGGTGGCGGGGGCCCCTCTCACCAGAGACGCTCCACACTAGGGAATAACCCTTTTATAAAGCTGATGAATAGCCCTTTGAACGGGTTGGCTACACACTGGCGAGCAACCTTTTAGCCGTCCATGTTTTCCTTGAGGCAGCCTGAGAACAACAACCACCCCTTTTGTAAATACTAAGAAGGGGACAAGAACCCACCTTGAGAGAGTGATTACATATGAATAACCAACCCTTTCACGCCTATAATGCACTGCACAGAAGGTACAACTGCCATGTACTGTATCACCAACTAAACATTTTAAATTTATTCGAGTACAGTGTATTTTCTTAAAATCTATTCACCGTTTAAGCTACACAAATACATTTCCAATACACTGAAAGCTAGAAAATAGTGTTATATTATACCTTGCCTTTAGATACACATCGAAAATCCGTGAACAGATGCTGTCAGCCGCCCAAGTTCGTCGAGAAATGCTCGCTATGTGGGGAACAGACTTGATTTTTAATCTTTGACTCAACCGGGATTAAATTTGGTCCAATATCACAGTTTCCTGATGGTGAGAGGAAGGAGGGAGCTGGTGAGGGGAATATCTGAGGGGATGAAGGGAAGGGAGAGAGCTAGTGAAGGGAATGAGGGATGGGATGAAGGAGATGGAGAGGGCAGGTGAGGGGATGAAGGGGAAAAGAGAGAGACGGTAAGGGGAATATGTAAGAGGATGAAGGGGTGGGAGAGAGATGGTGAGGGGGGTGTATATGGGGATAAAAGGGAAGGAAGGGGCTAAGTGAGAGAGAGAGAGAGAGAGAGGACTTTCTACCTGGCAATGACACTGCTTCATCACCTTTATCTGATGGCTTCGTTATGGAGGAGGAGGAGGAGGAGGAGGAAAAAAGAGAGGAAGGAGGAGGAAAAAAGGAAGAGCAGGAGGAAAAAAGAAGGAGGAGGAAAAAACGAGGAAGAAAGGATGTGGGTGTCAGTCCAAGATCCCACTATAATGCATCACTTCCCTAACTACAGACTAAACACGCTTGTTCGAATTAGTGTTCATCCGACGTCGATTTTACCCCCTAAACTTCAGTCAGCTTAGACCAATTAACTCATCTTTTCTACCTTTATAATAAAAAACAAAAGTATGACAAAATAAGAAGGATGAAGACGTTGTATCCAATTTGTGTTCTGGAGTCGGAAAAGTCGGTGAAGAGTCGCCTTACACCGATGAACTTTATGTAAGAAAAATACAATATTCAAAGATAAACTGGCGAAGTGGGAGGGGGGGGGGGTAAGAAGAAGAAGAAGAAGAAGAATGGGAGAAGAGAAAGATAGTGCATGAAATAGAATAATAAAAGGAGGGAATGATAAATAGGAATGTTAGTATAGATGAAACTAGTTCCCATATTAGTGAGAATTAGTTAATTTTAGTTGAGTCTCAACATATTTTCCTCTGTGTTTTCATCATTTATCTTTAACTTTAGATAATTTTTTTGACTTATGATAAATTTTGAACACATGCTGATCAAATTCTCTTAAAATAATCTATACTTTGTTGTTAATTAATTACGAATGTATGTAAATTTACGGTGACTTTGGCCTGTCGAGTAATCTATTTAACGTAGATTAAGGCAATACAGTGCTATATTTACTTAAGCCAATACATTACTATAGTAGAAAGATATGAGCCGATGCACTAATATACATCACAAGTATTAAACCAACAAAATACTGGACCCCCGAGAAAACAGAACCATTTATATTTCCACGAGGCTAACCGGCCAAGAAAGTGCTATACCCCACTAGATGTATGGGTTAATACTATGCCACAGAAGGGGATCCCGCGGGGCCAATATAGCACTATACTTCAAGAGTCCCTTAGTACAGTATTCTACACTTAAGGATCATAGTATAAAGCCTTAAGGGCAATGTGGCACTTGAGTACATCTCCACACACACACACAAAAAAATGTCAAAAGATATTTCTGGTCAGATTAGGGCAATACGGTGCTATGCCACACTCTGCTAAGAGGGTTATTTGCATATATATTAACCCTAGGAATATCAGACCAATAAGGTATTGTTCTTGCAGCCACATATACTGGTAAAGGCTACGACTCGACGTTGGTATATAAGGGAAATATAGGTGTCGATGCTGCCATACTCACTAACGTTCATTTAAATATTTCATCAGTTACAAAAGTCGTCGTCTAGTATAAAAATGTCAAACTTGGTTAACGATGCTTAAAGAACCTATACATTGAAACACCTAAACCCAGCACACAACAACAACAACAACAACAACAACAACAACCAAGGTTCAGTAAGTCTGCACTTTATTTCAGAATTTTTAGTTTTGTTTACTGCAGAAATTAAGCCCTAGTGATTGGTGCTCCATAAACCTGGCAGTAGAAAAATATTAAAACAAAAACAAAAACAGAACAACGACAACAACTGAGGGTAATTTACTACTAATCTAGCTTTTGGACAATATAAAGGTAAAATCGACCGTGAGTATATGAACATTCCCCTCCTACACATGACTTAAGAAAATCACTGCAAAATTGCAATAAAAAAACTTGGCTTCATAAAACAATTTTTTCTTCATTATAGACAATTTTCATTATCTCCAATATCGTTTAAATGTAGACTGTATATCTATTGCCGATTACCTTGGCATACATTTACATTCCCAATTATCCCTGGAATACCGGCCAGTTCCAGGTAATATAGGAATATATTGCAGTGCAAACAATTCTTGAATGTAACAGTTTATATAATAACCTCAAGACTGTTAATAACATGAGAGAAAATATATAAATACTCTAACACATTTGCGTTTACATATACACATATATACATATATATATTTATATATATATATATATATATATATATATATATATATATATATATATATATATATATATATATATATATATATATATATATATATATATATATATATATATATATATATATGAGTGGAAATGGTCAAGCAGCAGTACACTCGCCCACCCAAGAGAAGCGAGTTTGATTCCAGCATAAATACATAGGTAAAGCCCACCTGATATTTGAGCTATGGTAGGTATCCAGTACACAGTACGACTTGCTCACAGTTTAAGAATTACAAAGATGGTTTAGAATACTTCATCGGTGTTGTACTGTACACAAGTTTACTGTTGTACACCGATGGCATCTACTTGTAATGAAGGACAAGGACTGGCTAGACTACTGGCAACTTAGATTAACCCAAACCTTCAATGGACTACTATTATCAGCATGCCGGGGAGGCTTCATCATGTAGTGGACTGAGAAAGCTGGAAAATTTTATACGAACGTGTGTGTGTGTGTGTGTGTGTGTGTGTGTGTGTGTGTGTGTGTGTGTGTGTGTGCGCAAGAAAAATCATCAACGTATCGAAAGTACAAACTATAACTAATAAAAATATACACATTATTCGTCCTCTGATGAATAACAGAACAAACACTAGACACAACAAGTTAAAAATAAACAACACACCAATACAAAACAACACACACACACACACACACACACACACACACACACACACACACACACGAAAAAAAAAAACTGTACCAGAATAAATATATCAGGATATACGCTCACAACACTATATCTCCCCCGCCGCCGTCTTGGTATGCACGAGGCCACCCATCCCAAAATGCATAAAAATCCACCTTTATCCACGAATTTATCAAGATTGACAGAAGCGGAGGGTACATTTTAGCTTGATTATGCGATCCTCTTACCCCTGCTTTTTGTTTTCTCTGGGGAAGAACATGGTAGATGGCCTTAAAGTTTTATCTCATTGAAACGTTCAGTTGAATATATACATGTGAAACACGTTCTCTCGTAGAAACGTAGAATTGTACAGTATATTTAGGTTTCGTGCTACTGGGTAAAAAACGTTCAATCGTATCCAGTACATGTTTCATATCTGGTAGAATGGTTGTATTCCAGTCACACACACACACACACACACACACACACACACACACACGCACAAAACAGCGAATATCAATAAACATGATACATATATTGGCTCGTGATGGCTGAGCTGAAACTCCGCCCAGTCGACGCACGCTCAAGTGGCCAACAACGCCTGCTTAAGTGATCAAACTGAACAACAAGCAAGTGGTCTTTGAATTCGGCCATTTGAGTGTGAAAAGTATTTTGTCTAATGTACTTTAGAGTTACTTACGGATTCAACATATGACTTTGGAAAGCATTTTCTGCGACGGTCTCTCAAGCACAATCGACAGTCATACGTCAGTCACTAACTTCAGGTAATATAACTGGAGTAGCATAAGTCGTTTTTTGCTTCGATTTATTCAACATTTTAGTGGACAGCGCAATACAATAAGCACGCACGCACGCACGCACGCACACACGAGCGCACACACACACACACACACACACACACACACACACACACACACACACACACACACACACACGATTTAAGTTTAATTGGCATTAAACGTTTTTTACTTTGTTTTTCCCCAGTCAGTGTGTGTGTGTTTGTGTGTGTACGTATATCTGTGTGCGTGTGTAGAGACAGGGAGGGAGAGAGCTCAGTCCCGAGGCGTAACAACTTCTAAAGAGGGTTAAGTATTCTTCACTCAAGTTTCTATTGCATTAAGGTCCAGCGAATTAAAGTTTCAATCCTTTTTCTTATTTTCTTACAAGACTCACCTAAGTTTCTATGGCTATTCGGCGGGGCCATCCTCTCTCTAAATTATTGTAGCTTAAGTGTAAATTTGACTGAGTCTTGATAAAAGTGGCATTAGTTTGCCCCATGATTTGACTGACTGACTCTATGATTGACTAACTGACCGACTAAGCAGACTACCCTGAGAGTCAACACCTTAAGTGAGACTGAACCCAGTAAAATTAACCATCCCATTTATAAATACATACATACATAATAATGGTTGCCCCTCGTGTAACGAGGATGGCCGGCCCAAGGGCAACCTAGGCGTGAATTTGTTTCAGGTGTAGATGCTGTCGCCAACACAACAACCACACCCAAAGTTAACGAGCTGCATGAACCCAGTGTCAAGTAATTGTCCGAGAAGACCGGACAACTCGTCAACTGCACTGGCTAACCATTACCCTGGAATACGATCCGCAAATCGATTAACATCCAGGTTCCCAATTACTGCTGGCCAGACAGAGGCAAATGGCGTAAAGAAACTTGCCCATAGTTTCACCCTACTTGGGGATCGAACCCGGGTCCACTCGCTTGTGAGGCGAGAATGCTGACCATTACACCACAGATCCACACACGTACATACATCCACTTGAACAGAAAATATGAAGTGAAAGAACAGACAATAATACCAGGTACACACAGTCTATTATAACTTACATCCACATAATACGTTTTTATTACAAGAGATATATTTATTTACACCAATTATCCTCGTGTAATTAAGTTTAGCAATATATCATGTGATTACCTGTGTGTTACATGACATTATGCTAATTTTATCTTCTCTCATAGTTCATCGGAGACTCATTTACAGAACACATATAAGCAAAAATATGCGAAATGTTTGTGTGTGTGTGTGTGTGTGTGTGTGTGTGTGTGTGTGTGTGTGTTTGTAACTATTTCAGAGTATAATATGTACTGTAGCCAGCCCACTATAACTGCTGGGATAATTACACGAGCTTAGTAATGAAAAGTACACAACAATAAAATGGTATTCCCTTAAAAAAAAAAACGCACACACACACACGGTTTGTTATCTCGCATAATTGTTTAGTCTCTCTCTCTCTCTCTCTCTCTCTCTCTCTCTCTCTCTCTCTCTCTCTCTCTCTCTCTCAATCTATATTCTGTTTCTGTCTAAATTGTCTCACTGTCTTTCTCTGTCTCTCTTGTGTCTCACTCTGCGTATCTCTGTCTCACCCTATATCTCTCGTCTGTCTGTCAGTCTGTCGTCTCCCTCTAATTAACTCACCGTAAAATTCTCCTCAACATTCCCCTTTGTTATATATCATTCTAAGAACCAATGCTGTGTATGTATGTATGTATGTATGTATGTATGTATGTATGTATGTATGTATGTATGTATGTATGTATGTATGTATGTATGTATGTATGGGCTTTATACAAAAACATGTGCATATAATTAAATATAATTTATGTTAAAAGTTTTAAGAAAATTGTTTAATATTAAACTAACTAATAAATGAACTTTTAAGTAGGACGTGTGTTAAGTATCTCTCTCTCTCTCTCTCTCTCTCTCTCTCTCTCTCTCTCTCTCTCTGTGTGTACGTGAAACAGGAAATCATACAATTACAACACAACAAACCGCCCATAGCAATTTTTCGCTTCATTTGACTCTCTTTCGTTCGCCGCCCATCACTTCCCCCCCCGACCATGAACTATGACAGACGATAATTTATGACACCCTCTTAAATCTTACCCCGCCCCTTCCCTCGCTAGCTTGCCATACACAAACTCTCTTAAGTGTGTAGCTGAGAGGGAGTAGGGGGGGGGGAGAGAAAGGGGAAAATAAGGAGAGAAGAATGGGGGAGGAAAGGGAGAAAATACGAGGAAAGGGACACAAAGGAAATGAGAATGAGGGAGGGAAGAAAGGAAGTGGGGAGGGAGGGGAGAGGAGGGGAGGGGGGGGGAAGAGAACACGAGGGAGGAGTAAAGGGAAGGGGTAAGGGAGATAAATCTAAGGAAGAGTGAGGGGAGGGTAAGGAGAACAAGAGGAAGGGGAGAGTAAAGGGAGATGAATTGGTGGCCAGTTAACTGATAGTCATGGAAGGTTTGGTGATGGATGTAGCTTAAGTCATCCGTGGAGGAGAGAAGTTATGGATGTTGACGGATGTTCTAACGGGTGAAGATCTCCCTTTATCTCTCTGAGTCTCCGGGATGAATAGATGGTTGAGAGGTGAGGAAGGTGAGGAGGTGTGGGAAGGTAGATGGATAAAGTGACGATGAGGGTGGAAGAAAAAAAGAGGATGAGACGGAAGATGATGATGAGGAGGAGGAGGAAGAGGAGGAAGAGACGGGAGGGGAGGAAGAGACGGGAGGGGAGGAAGAGACGGAAGAGGAGGAAGAGAAAGAGGAGGAGGAAGAGACGGGAGGGGAGGAAGAGAAGGAAGAGAAGGCAGACAAGGAATATGAGAAGGAGGAGGAGGTGGAAGATGAAGAGGAAGAAACTGAAGAAGAGAGAAGGAAGACGAAGAAGAAAGGGGAAGAGGAGAAAGTGACACAACCCTTCTCCCCTACACACACACACATACGGATTTGTTTTTCCTCTTATTAAATGACCTTCATTCTATCTATTTATCTGTATACTAATTGTTACCTCCTTAATTCCTTTTTCTTCTGTACCTTCACTCCAACCGATTCTCTCCCTTCCCTTTATCGTCTCTTCTCTTCCTTTCTCTCTTCCTTACTCAACAAAGGTTCAACCCACCCCCTTCCCTCCCTCCTTCCCCTTCCCCAATCTC
This sequence comes from Homarus americanus, assembly GCF_018991925.1. Lineage (NCBI taxonomy): Eukaryota > Metazoa > Arthropoda > Malacostraca > Decapoda > Nephropidae > Homarus > Homarus americanus. The sequence goes on from NW_024713681.1 coordinate 116,548, forward strand.
TCGCCCTCTCCCTCTCCCTATCGTCTCCTATCTCTCAGTCTAAATCCTCTCCTTCCCTCAATTCATATCTCTCTCTGTTTCTCATCTACCCATGAGATCCAGCACGATCTCTCTCTCTCTCTCTCTCTCTCTCTCTCTCTCTCACAAGCACCATGAACATAATGGCGTTTGACACTTACTTTTTATATGTACTCAAGACGATAAGATATAATAACATTACACTGATACTGAAGGGTGTGTGTGTGTGTGTGTGTGTGTGTGTGTGTGTGTGTGTGTGTGTGTGTGTGTGTGTGTGTGTGTGTGTGTGTGTGTGTGTGTGTGTGTGTGTGTGCAATAATCCTGGGTGTGGTTGTTTATGTGTTTGTGTACAATGATCGTGAGTGGTGTGTGTGTACAATGATCGTGAGTGGCGTGTGTGTGTGATCGTGAATGGCGTGTGTGTACAATGATCGTGGTGGCGTGTGTGTACAATGATCGTGAGTGGCGTGTACTTATTGTGTACAATGATCGTGAATGGCGTGTGTGATCGTGAGTGGTGTGTGTGTGCAATGATCGTGAGTGGCGTGTGTGTGTACAATGATCGTGAGTGGCATGTGTGTACAATGATCGTGAGAGTGGCGTGTGTGAGTACAATGATCGTGAGTGGCGTGTGTGTACAATGATCGTGGTGGCGTGTGTGTACAATGATCGTGAGTGGCATGTGTGTGTGCAATGATCGTGAGTGGCGTGTGTGTGTGTACAATGATCATTGGGGGGTGGCGTGTGTGTGTGTACAATGATCGTGAGAGAGTGGCCGTGTGTGTGTGTGTACAATGATCGTGAGTGGCGTGTGTGTGTGTGGCACCATTACAATGAACGTGAGTGAATTATTATTAGTGTCGTATAATGCTGTCCGTATAGTACTTACACATGTATCTGTACCCGTATCTGTATTGACATTCCTGAATTAATTTTGTATCTTTTACTTTCAATACGTATAAGTACTAACCCTGAATATCGTTTGTAAACTGTAATTATTTAAACATTTTTTGTACCTGTACTTTAAAATGTATTTGTAACTCTCTACCTCGATGTGTGAGAGTGAATAAGTAAAACGAACTGAAAGATAAATTTATCCCCAGGACGATGTAACATTCCACTGTTCTGGAGTTAGTTTATCCAAGGTTTCATATTGTCGTTTAATATGATATTCTCTTCGGGGGAAAATATTGGCTTCGTTGACGTTGGTTGTATAGATTATTATTATTATTATTATTGTGTGTGTGTGTGTGTGTGTGTGTGTGTGTTACGTATATCATTGAATACGGTACCTGCATCCCAGTACAAATATAAACTCTAATTTCCTCCCTTTTACACCTGTTCCCGGTACACCTACCCTCACACCCCAACCTGGTTTCCGGTACAGACGCGCGGGGAAAATAACATTCAAACCTTCCCGGTGGAGATATTAAAACGTAAAATAAAACTCATAATAAAAGGGGGGATGCAGGGATGACAGCCCGGGGTGGTACAATTATCATCAATAACAATGAATAGATTAGAATATTAAACGATAAAGGAGAGTTTCCCAATAGTGCCTCAGTAGGAAAATGGAAAACGGGAAATAATTCTCGAATTTATGGAGGCTTTATGTGTGTGTGTGTGTGTGTGTGTGTGTGTGTGTGTGTGTGTGTGTGTGTGTGTGTGTGTGTGTGTGTGTGTGTGTGTGTGTGTGTGTGTGTGTGTGTGTGTGTGTGTGTGTGTGTGGTGCATATACGTAAATTGTAGAGTAAGGTGTGTATATACTGTATATATGGACTTCGTGTGGTGCCATATGCATAATATGCATGGAAGCTTGAATATGTAGGTGCATGCGTGCGCTCATGGGAATAAGTTCCTACGAGTAAGCGCATGCGTGTGAGCGATACCAAATACTACGCATGAAAGAGTCAGTACACAGAGACATATCAAGAAACAGTCTAACACTATCACGGTAAAAACTCTTACAATAGACGTGATCACAGAAAGGCCGTAAAGAACCAGAACTTTACACTACCCCGGTATATAGGTGATAAACTTCAGGCTCGGCAGAGCACGATCAAAAATCCATATATGAAATCACAAAATACGGCAGCAAATAAGAGCAACAGCTGTACTGGATTGTTTTCAATTCCCAGCTGGGAGAGTCCCGGCCACAGTGACGTCAATGTTTGTGTGTGTGTGTGTTTGTTTTAAGTGTGGCCGTTTGTGTAAAACAGTGAGGTGTTTGTGTGTATATATTTATTGTGTGAATTTTGAGTGTACGTTTCTTGCTTTGTTGCAAATTCCACACATATCTACTAATCACACACACACACACACACACACACACCAGTAAGTCACATCCACAAAGTAATAAATTCCTTAGCATAATTGCAATTTCACTCCCCCTTTAGCCCTGATTAGCACCCACATCGCTAACTGCAAATAAAATACTACTGATACATAAATCTTCAATAATGACCATAGCTTGAGGCAGCTGTAATATATCAGCAAAAACTTTCGCTATCACTTACAGCTGAGAAGCCATTCACCAGATTCTTTCAAACAACCTCTTTAGTCCCGGGGTTTCCGAGGCTTCATCATCGGTCGAGTTCAGTCTGCCCAACGCACGTTCTTCCTGACCTAACTGATAATGTGTGGGTTGTTTGTGTTTTTTTTCCTAGTGTAATTGAAAGAAAGACCAATTCTATCTCATCCAGGTTGTATTTTATTTTAATTTATATATCGTTTCTATTGGGTTGTATTTGATATCTCAACACTTAGTAAATACGATGTAAGTTTGCTATATGTATACACTCTACTATTTATGTTTATAATAATCATAAAGAACTCTTTGTTTGAAAAGTAATCCACTAATGACTAAGAATTAAAAAAAAAACAATAATAACAGAGGGTACAAAGCGAACCCTGTCGATACTGACATAAGTAGTAAAAGGAGTGATCGAACAACAGTACTTATTGGTTCAGGTCACCAACACCTTTTAATATGGGGAAAAATATATCCTAAAAGTACTTGATAAAATTAAGCTTCCTATCCCAACACACACACACACACACACACACACACACACACACACACACACACACACACACACACACAGAGAGTACCTGTTTGGTGTAATGACAGGTATGTGGAGCCAGGTATGTGTGGACTCGGGTCATCCTCCAGGTACACAACAGTAACCAGGGATGTACGAAAGCCAATCCCCGGAGCCAAGGTTTTAGCAGGGAGGCCAGCCTAATTATGCGCATATTTGATTATAAAACTATCCCTCCCAGCTTACCGGTAATCAGGAACCTGAGCCGCCGCCGACAAGACTCCCCAAAAATACCAATATTGAGGATCGCTCACAGGAAGGATATTTTCCGGCCAGACATTCTTTCCCAAGCCGGAAGATACGCCCAAAACTTCCTCATGAAATTGTCTTATAATAAGTTTTATGTGTGTAATTGTTTTATATTATTTCTTTTGTTTAATTTTCAGGAGTGAACTCTGTGTGTGTGTGTGTGTGTGTGTGTGTGTGTGTGTGTGTGTGTGTGTGTGTGTGTGTGTGTGTGTGTGTTTTTGTTTTAGTATTTGATGTTTCCTTCGCCTTTTACTTGTATTCCTACGGTAGTTATTGTGTTCTCTTCAATATTTAATTAACAAAAGAGAATCATATTAGATTCCTTTTGATGTGAGTAGATCACGATCCTCCCCACGTCACCACTCCACCAGAGTCATCACCACTCCACCAGAGTCATCACCACTCCACCAACGTCACCACTCCACCAGCGTCACCACTCCACCAACGTCACCACTCCACCAGCGTCGTCACTCCACCAGCGTTACCACTTCACCAGCGTCACCACTCCACCAGCGTCACCACTCCACCAGCGTCACCACTCCACCAGCGTCACCACTCCACCCAACTCTTCCTCTCTTTCTCAAGCTAACCTTTTCGTTTTACTAATGTCAAATAACTACCTCCGCTAAATTACTTTACAAATGCACTGCCTTTATATCTGCACTATTTAGTATAGTTACATATAAACTAATTAGCATTATTAAGTTCAATTGAAAATTCAATCTCACCGTTTTCGTTTCTTACTTTCATAGTTTTTGTCTACGATATTCTCTCACGTGACGTGACCTGACCTGACCTGACCTGACCTAACTTAAACCCCAATCCCTTCATGGAAATTATACCATACATGGTACAGTATTCCTTCTCGTCTCCACCACTTCCTTTATCTACTGTTGTCTCCTCTGTATCAACTCCCCCTGACTTTGGAAACGCTCGAGTTGAAGATAAAAGATTTCGTCGAGGGTCGCAGCCATTGTATCCTTTCATCACTGTCATATTCTCCTGCGACCCAAAACCCGCCTGACATTCTCTCTTCCTCTCACTCACTCAACCCATCCACTCTCATCATTCAAACTCCATCATTTTCTCCCTTTCATTTACTCCATCAAACAACCTTCACACAGAATCCTTCACTCCTTCGCGACGATTGTTAAATGACGCGTATGCAGTTCCCCTCCCTCCCCCAATTGCTTTGTTTTCACTTTTGTAGGAGTTATATATCTGAACTGGACAGTGTGACCTATCCAATTATTAACCCCATCTTTCATCACAGATCAGCTACTGCTGTTACACGACCATCATCAGGTCCCAATTTAACTTCGCTCGTACACTTTATCCCATTTATTGGAGAATTTCATACCACTCTTCTTTAAGACAACAAATCTAGCCTATCCTCCCTGTAGCCATAAAGCAATTCCATTTCCCTGTAGCATTGATTCACTCCCATTACCTCCCATTCAGCCACTCTTACCTACAAGTGTTGTGAGGGGTGGCAGGCGCTTTACCTTCGATCGAGACTTGTAGCAATTCTCGTGGGAACAAATTTCACAAAGGGGGAAAGAGGGACCAGCCCAGTTCCTTCCCCCTCTTAGTCACCTTTTACGACACGCGGGGATAAAGAGTGTGTGTGCTGCTTCACCTCAAGTCTGAAGGATGAAGAGATAAACAACGTCAGCCGTGGCTTCACTACTTACGGTGTGACGGCAGTGCAGGAGGCCACAAGACTAAGGTGTTATAAGGTAGAAGGATTTTACCTGAAAACAAAGAAAGATCAGCATTTAGAACAACATACATGAGATGGTGTGGAGTTCTTATGACAAAATGCAATTTGACTGAGAAATATGAACTGAAAAATATACATTACAGTTCTGATTTGTTCTTATATGTCACAAAGAATAAATGTCAGACCAGCTGGTGTGGGTAAAACTACTTGGTGAATAGCTGGCCATCTGGAATTATGTGAACCAGCTGGAAGATTGGGGAAGCTGGCGTATGTTAGGTCAGTGGTGGTGCCCAAGTCAGGTGGCGTGGACTGGTTAGCTGTTGAGGGTCAGGTTAGGTGATGTTGCCCAGGCCTAGCTGGTGTTGGCCAGGCCTAACTGGTGTGGATCTTGCCTGCTGGTGTTGGTCAGGCCTAGCTGGTGTTGGCCAGGCCTAGCTGGTGTGGATCTTGCCTGCTGGTGTTGGTCAGGCCTAGCTGGTGTTGGCCAGGCCTAGTTGATGTGTGTCTTGCCAGCTGGTGTGGGTCTTGCCAGCTGGAGTGGTTCTTGCCAGCTGGTATGGGTCTTGCCAGCGGGTGTGGGCCAGACCAACTGGTGTGGGTCTTGCCAGCGGGTGTGGGCCATACCAGCTGGTGTGGTTCAGACCAGCTGGCGAGGGCCAGTCTCCGTGGCGAGGTGATGGCCGGGGGCGGGTAATAAGGGTGCTGGCTTGTCTCTGGGCGTCGCAGCTTCCAGCTAATAAGGCGAGAGAGGCACAACAGTTTCCTCCCTGGCCTGCCACCCTGCCACCAATAAGGTGAAAGATGCTATAACTTCCGCCTTAGCCTGCCAACCTACCATCAATAAGGCGAGAGACACAACAGTTTATTCCTTGGCCTGCCATCCCTGTCACCAGTAATGCGAGAGATGCTATAACTTCCGTCTTGACTGCCACCCTGTCATTCTTCTGTCAGTTTTCTTCCAACCCTCTGACACTTTTCCAACACTGCCACTGCTATCAATCTGCCACTTTCATGCTATCTGCCAACAGCACTAACGTTTTTATCGGCTATATTGGCGTCATTTACCCCTATCCTGCCACCACCAGGCCAGTGTTATGCCACCCTGCCCCCTATCTGCCAACCCCGTGTAAATTTTTGGGCCATTTACACCATCCTATCATCTACAAAATAATGTATCATCCTCCGTCTGTCTCCCTTGACCAATCAATCATATTGTTCCTAATTTTCTTCGGTTTCTCTAAATTCTTCTTTATTTTCTTCTTCTATTTACTAAGAGGATAAAAAGAGGAAGATGAAGAGGACATCAGCTACCCACAATGTTACTCGGCTGACACTTGGTCCTCCAGTCTTTCTCCTCTTGTTTTTCCTTTTCTTCCTCTCCCTCTTCCATCTTCTTCTTCCCTTTCTCCTTTAACACGTCTCCTCTTTCTTCTTCTTACTTATATCCTTTACAACACCTCCACCTACTTGTCTTGTTCCTCCTCCCCTACCTCTTCCTTCACCACCTCATACTCCTTCTTCTTCTTCTCTTCATCCTTCACCACCCCCTCTTCTTCTTCATCCTTCACCACCACCACCACCACCACCTCCTCCTCCTCTTGTCTTCCACTTACTCAGACAAGCAGTACGGTAAGGGACACAGAAGACAAGAGCGGGTCCACAAAGTAACGTTACCAACACAACTTCCCTCTACTCCCGGCCACCCCCGTCTACCTTACCTCGCATCTTGTAATAGAGACGAATATTACATTATGGGAGGCAGGAGGTGGAGTTTATGTGTGGAGGGAAGGACATAAATTTATGTGTGGAGGGAAGGACATAAGTGGAGGGAGGGAGGGAGGACGTGTGTGTGGGGGGGAGGGGAGGACGTGTGGGGTGGGGGGAGAGGGGAGAGGACGTGGGAGGGGAAGGGAGAGGACGTGTGGGGAGTAGGGGAGGGTGATGTGTCGAGGGATGGGGTGGGAAGGTGAGGAGTAGGAAGAGGAGGAAGAGGAGGGTGAGTGGGAAGGGGAAGATGAGGAGGAGTGGGAAGAGGAGGAAGAGGAGGAGGAGTGGGAAGGGGAAGAGGAGGAAGGACACGTATGGAGGAAGAGAGAGAACCACTTTCTGACTCGGGGTGTAAGGAATAAAAGATGAGAGGGAGGAGGAGGAAGAGGAGGAGGAGGAGGGGAATATAGGCGCCCTGCTGCCACCTACAACCCCTGCCACCACGCTTACCTCCACCCATCGTCCCCTGCCTGATACCCTCCGCCACCCCGCCACTTCACACCTACCACTCGTCACCCTGCCCCCCCCCCCTTCCGCCACCCTGCCACCCCCTACCGCCCGAGGCCAGGCTGACCGTGGAGGTGATGGACGGAATGGATCATGACATTATATTAGCCAGTGGACAAATTAGGTAATGGACAGAAGGGGACCCCATCGTTTATTACTGCAACACCCGCCGCTGTCTTCTCCTCCTCCTCCTGCTGACCCATCCTCTTCCTCCTGACCACCTCCTCTTCCTCCTGACCACCTCCTCTTCCTCCTGACCACCACTTCTTCCTCCTGATCACCTCCTCTTCCTCCTGACCACCTCCTCTTCCTCCTCACCTCTCGTCTTCCTGCTGACCACCCCTTCTTCCTCCTGACCACCACCTCTTCCTCCTGATCACCTCCTCTTCCTCCCTGACCACCTCCTCTTCCTCCTGACCACCTCCTCTTCCTCCTGACCACCTCCTCTTCCTCCTGACCACCTCCTCTTCCTCCTGACCACCTTCTTCTTCCTCCTGACCATCTCCTCTTCTTCCGGACCACCTCCTCTTCCTCCTGACCACCTCCTCTTCCTCCTGACCACCCCCTCTTCCTCCTGACCACCACCTCTTCCTCCTGACCCATCCTCTTCCTCCTGACCCATCCTCTTCCTCCTGACCCATCCTCTTCCTCCTGACCACCTCCTCTTCCTCCCTGACCACCTCCTCTTCCTCCTGACCACCTCATCTTCTTCCTGGCCACCTCTTCTTCCTCCTGACCACCTCCTCTTCCTTCTGACCACCTCTTCTTCCTCCTGACCACCTCTTCTTCATGACCATCTCTTCCTCCTGACCACCTCTTCTTCCTGACCACCTCTTCTTCCTGACCACCTCCTCTTCCTCCTGACCACCTCTTCTTCCTCCTGACCACCTCCTCTTCCTCCTGACCACCACTTCTTCCTCCTCCTGACCACCACTTCTTCCTCCTCCTGATCACCTCCACTACGCTCCCTTCCTTTAAATCATGTCTAAAAAAATATATATTGTCGAAGTATTAATATTTCTTGTAACACTTACTATATTTACAGTACCTGCTTTTATTGTACCACCAAATCCGTTTTATCGGAAATT
>NW_024713681.1:127500-132500 GCF_018991925.1 Homarus americanus
ATATATATATAAGAGAGAGAGAGACTGTGTACATGGACGGTTTGGATGTTCTCGCTGTGTTTGTCACTTTGTAGTGTCACCTAAGTTCTAATTTCTCGCCCTGTCAAAAGTGACGAAATATGAAGCACGACTTGTTTTTTGTGCTGCTGTCAGTGGCTGGTTCAAGGATGCTGAAACACACACACACACACACACACACACACACACACACACACACACACACCTGTACTTGATGCAGTTGTATCTTGGTTCAGTCTCGGATCGCTGGAAGTCATGTGTGTAAATTTCAAATTGTTGTCGTTGTCTGTTCGGTTGTTTATAGTTAAGACGGTGTTGATAGCCGTAGCTGTCACTTAGCAACTTTGGAGCTGGTATGAGTGATGAATATTTAAGGATTTTTTGTTTCGCAGTTGTTGGTGAAAGAAATTAACATAAATGCGTAGTTGTGGTTGTTGCTACTGGTGTTCTTATGGTAGAAGCTGGTCCTTGTCTCTATATAACATACTAGTCAAGATGGTGGTAATGCTATAGTGCAGTTGTAGTTATACCGACAAAAATAAAAGTGCTGTTCTCCTCCAGCATGTGGCAGCGAAGGTAATATGTAACTTATATAGAAGTTATTAGAGGAAGAGCCGCCGGTATCGCACAGCTCGACCTCCGGCTGAAGGTGAGAACGAAAAGTCCAGAATTTTCAGCGGCTCTTTATAGTGCCTCAAGTACTCACTTTACAAGCTTCCAGGTGTAGCAGTTACCCTTGACATTAGTGAGACTGGGCGTATCGCTATATCATAAGAACATGTTGCTGAATATAGCGTAAAACTAGTTTTTGCTCTCGTGTTGACATCAGCGTTAAATTGATTCAAACTCGTGTTCAGTTGCATTCCTCGTCTCACAACCTGAATATTGATCCTGAACTTCAGGTATTGGCTGACTCTCCCAGTCGAGCTGGTCTAAACATTTCACATGATAACATGTATGACTATATGTAACTATTAACACAATATGAGCCTTTCCTGATGTTTGTTGCACTGTTTATGGAACCGCTATTATTATTATTATTATTACTATCCTGAGGGGTGAGAGCCGAAAACTGCGTGTACGAAAATTTATATAATTTGGATCACTATGATTTGTTTTTGTTTTTTGCGAGTCTGTACCCCTCCGACACACACACACACACACACACACACACACACACACACACACACACACACACACACACACACACACACACACACACACACACACACACACACACGCACGCGCGCTACTAATTTTACAGGGACAGACAAGCATTATGTAATGACGCAAGATTACATATATATTACTTCATACTACACTTTATAACTGTCACAAAGACAACTGAAGAATATTCATATATCCATCACAATTTTCTGCTGTTGCAGAGACATTATAATGACGAGAGAGGCGCCACACTCACGCTGCTGCTGTTACGGAGATGCAGTAATGATGAGAGAGGTCATACATCTGTCACGTCACGCGCGTCACATGTTACTACAGTAACGGGATCTTAGGAACATTTTGCAATTAGGAGAGAGTGGTGTGTGGTCCAGTGTTACTCGAGGCTGCTCTTCCTCCAACCTGAATAATTACTGGAGGCCAGAGAGTCAGTCTCCCACGTGTGATATGAATACTTGAGCGTCTCTCTCTCCCTCTCTCTCTCTATGAAACTCGAGGACAGTGCGACAAATATATAATCAGAGAGACGAACACACAGCCGGACCGAAGTACCGGTAGCCATTGAGACCATCTCCCCAATGGACGATACTGGGACTATCGACTGTGTATGATGGAGGGGCTTAGCACAATAATATGGATGGAATGCTTTTACCCAGGATAATGATACGTATTATATGCAAATTTTGTCCACTGCCATTAGCACGCAGCTCCCATTTCTGTTCATATTCCGACTCTCCTCTCCCTTCTCCCCCTTTCACTCCCTCCCTTAAATCTACCTCTTTCTCCCTCTCCTCTCTCCATTCCTAATTCTCTCTCTCTCTCTCTCTCTCTCTCTCTCTCTCTCTCTCTCTCTCTCCCTCCCTTCGTGAAATAACCTCCCTCTCCCCTCCATTCTCTTCCTATCTTTAAAACCACAACGACTTATGTCAGCTTATCCACCACTATCACAACCATTCCCCGTCACCAACATCTCTACCACTACTACCACCACCACTAACACCATCACCACTATCGTCACCAGTCATTGTCCCAAGCCACCATTGACATCACTATACCACTACTACCATCCCCCTGCCTCCGTCACCACTATTCTAACTCACATTATAACCAACACAACCACTAACCACCACTCCACTAACCACCGCCACTATTATTTTAACCACTACCATAAACCTTCACAACTGCCACCATAAGTACCATTACCACCACTATCGTCGTGACCATTATCTCAAACCACCACCATCTTTATCACTATCACCACCACCATTACAACCACCACCATTACAACCACCACCCTTCCAATTTCTCTATGGGCATTGATCGTCTGGGAAAGTGAAATGCTGGTAGATAGGGCATTCAACAGGGCGAGAGAGGGAAGAAGAGGAAGGTATATGAAACGGGAGAAGGGGAGGGAAGAGATGGGAGAAAAGGAGAGGAAGGGAAAGGAAATAGGTTAGTAGAAGAGACAAGATGAATAGCAGAGAAAGTGAGAGAAAGTGAAAAATTTATAAAATAAATATGAGGATATAACGAGAGAGAGAGAGAGAGAGAAGAGAGAAGAGAGAGAGAGAGATATACGAGCACGCAAAATAGGATGGGAAGGAAACAGGCCGGGGAGGGAGGGTGGGTGGGTGGGAGGGAGGGAGGGAGGAGGAGAACCAGGCTGTGGATGCTGGAGGCTATGATATAGGAGGCCAAGTATAACAATCTATATCAGTCCATCCCCTGAAAAACCCCTGATAAGAACAACAACCCCCCCGGGCCATATAACTCTGCAAGCCTCCCGCCATTCTCCTGCCTTTTTCTACATGGTCAGCTTACGTCGAATTTTTCGTTTGATCGGCCAGCAATAAATATGGGTTTGGACGGCGGCGGCTCAGCTCTGCAGGGGGCGTCTGAGCGTTACCTCAGTGTTGTATGTAGGTACACACACACACACACACACACACAGACAGACAGACAGACAGACAGACAGACAGACAGACAGACAGATAGATAGATAGATAGATAGATTAATTAGATAATGCAACTTTGTAGCTTCATTTGTGGTAATATTAGTATTTTGCTTAGTTAAAAACGAAGTACCTTTTTTTTTAGGAGGGGGAGGTGAGAGGGGGAGGTGAGGGGGGAGGTGAGGTGAGGTGAGGGGGAGGTGAGGAGGAGGAGTGAGGAGGTGGAGGTGAGGGAGAGAGGAGGTGAGGGGGAGGTGAGGGGGAGGTGAGGAGGAGGAGGTGAGGGGGAGGTGAGGTGAGGGAGGTTAGTCACAATCATTTTCATCTATATTTAATTAACTTGATATTGTTTTTTTTATTAACCATGGATTTGGCTGAAAAAAAGGGAACCCACCGAAAAAAAAGTTTAGTTTGGGTTAAAAAATATAAAGATATAATATATATATATATATATATATATATATATATATATATATATATATATATATATATATATATATATATATATATATATATATATATATATGTGTGTGTGTGTGTGTGTGTGTGTGTGTGTGTGTGTGTGTGTATCCCAGAGTCTGATAATTAAAAATTCAGGCGGTAAAGTAGAAGCTGAATCGTGTATTAAGGGATAAAATGCAAACAGGATTACCATAACATACGATCTGCACCACAAGCCCGGCCAGGGAGAGGAAGGAAGGGAGAGAAGGGTTAGGAGAGAAAGGGAGAGAAATGGTTGGGAGAGAGGGAATTGGGAAGAGGAATGGAGGGAAACAGAGGAAAAGAGACGGGTAGAAACAGGGAGGGAAAGAGGAATAAGAGGAGGAGAAGGGAGGAAATTGGGTGGGAAGAAAGGACGGAAGGAGGAAGACAAACAGAGAGGGAAGGGGCAGGGAGAGAAAGAGTGAGGGAGGGAAAGGGAAAGGGAGACAGGGAGAGAGAGTCTGCTGCAGGGAAAGGAAGTGTGTTAGGTTGAGGAAACAGAGAGAGAGAGATAATATTTAAGGTGTGGGAGGTGAGAGGAAAGAGGGATGAGGAGAGAGAAACAGAGGTTGAGGGAGAACGGGGGTAGATGAAAGGAAACAAAAGTTGAGGGGAGCGGGAGGGGAGAGATAGAGGGGAAACAGGTAAGGGGGGGAGGGGGATCTAAGTTAATACCCATTTCATGAGCCGCACGGGAACATAAATTGTCATAAAAAAACCAATTCATCGTCAATAACTATGGCCGCCAGTACACACGCCGAGTAAACACACGAGCGAATTATCGGCCAAAATTTCCGTATTTAGTGTTATGAAAAAGTAACGATAAATATTGATATAAATTATATGTACATTATATACGCTATAATGGGTATAATTATAGAGTATGTACTTAAGTTTACATTATCATTTTATAGGCTATCACCTATTGTGTGTGTGTGTGTGTGTGTCTCTTGTGTGTATGTGTGTGTGTGTGTGTCTGTGTGTGTGTGTGTGTGTGTGTGTGTGTGTCTGTGTGTGTGTGTGTGTGTGTGTGTCTGTGTGTGTGTGTGTGTCTGTGTGTGTGTGTGTGTGTCTGTGTGTGTGTATGTGTGTGTGTGTGTGTTATGTAACCATTTTAAAGTACAATATGAATGCACTCCTTAAGTCGTGAATTTTGCCATTTGAAGTTATTAGAAAAAAAAACATGAAAGCGCGTCTATAAGCAGGAGTAGATCAAGAGCTGAGAAACATTACTTCAGGGTAGGTATGTAAAAAATATCAATGCTAATGTGAATATATGGAAACAGACAATTGCAAGCATAAACTCTAGGATATCCAAAAGCTGCTGAGAAACACATCGAGGAGTTGAGAAACACTACTGCCAGC
>NW_024713681.1:137500-175000 GCF_018991925.1 Homarus americanus
TCGATGTAAGAAGGTGACTCTTATTCTTAGCACAAAACAACAACGTCATAATGGCACGAAAACTTAATCAGACGCATTCTTTGTGCGTCAGGCAAGGGGACAAAATTAGCGTAGGAGAATCTCTATGAATCCGGCCCCTAGTTATTAACACGAAACAATTCTAATTTTGCCAGAAACTCCAAAGAATGGAGGGTTAAACATGACGTAATAGAAATTTTAAAGATGATGGGTGGTGAAATAATCAGCCTGCTCGCCTCGCAAGCTAGTTGACCCGGGTTCGTTTCCCAGCCGGGTGAAATTATGGGATAGTTTCTTTATGCCATTTGCCTCTATCTACCCAGCAGTAATCAGGGACCTGGATATTAATCGATTTGAAGATCCTGTTTCAGGTAGTTGGCGAGTTGTCCGGTCTTCCCGGATTATTCCTTGACTCATTTATTTAGGGTGTGGTTGTGCTGACGACAGCTTCTACACCTTAAACAAATTCACGCCAAGGTGGCCCTAGGGCTGGTCATCCTGGAACACAAGGGGCACCATTATGTTGGTGTATGTTGATGTACTGTATATGTATAGTATATAATAGAATTTTCATTAAACATGTTGTAATAAGACTATAAAAGCAAGTATATGTAGTGTGTAAACGCATTAAGTATGGTACGCGAATTACTTTTTAACAAAGGTGAGGTTAAACAATTCACTATAGCAGGTATGTGTCTATGGGTATGTATGCATAATGTGTAATGGACATTTTATTAATGGTGATGTAACCGGTCCATTACAGCAGGTAGAAAATATGTCAATGATAATATATTTTGGTGCTGACAGTTTTCTGTGACGTAGGTACTGCTATAACTAAGCACTACATTTCCCCGGAGTCACATCAACGCCCACTCTCTTGGTGATAAAATTTTAATGACCACCCTCCTGGCAGGCTCCCACCTAACACCCGAGGTATCAGGGGTGTTCCTCGTGTCATAGTGTCATGTTTCACATCGTCTTTCTTTTTTATGGTTCATGGTGTGTCATGTGGCGTAGTGGTGTCGCGGTGTGTCGAGTGTTATGGTGTGAATCGTGTCAGAGGATGCTCAGTGTGTGTTATTTACGTGTCATCCTAATTTTGAATGACACCCGAACCAGTTTTGATCTTGAATGATGTCGACAAATACTTTGCAAACCCACCCATAGTGGGTGGGACACCCACTATCTGTCACCGCCCCACCCCACTGTCTACCACTATCAAACCACCCACTATTTCTGACGGCCTCGCCCCTTCGGTACCCCCGTCGCCCCCTCGGTACCACCTACAAATCTAACCAACCTAACCAAAAACTCGGTGTGTATCCCTCCCATTTATACACCATCCTCAACCACCCACTTACCACTACTACCTTACCATCTACATAATCTCACTTAACTCCAGTAAGCAGACAGGCTTTACGAATATCCATCTTAATCTGACCAAGGTAGCTGATGTTGTCCCCCACCCACCAGTACCATCCCTAACCTACACCAAAACGAACCATCTCCACCACAACTCATCATTACTTTCATCCCCACCTACAACCTCCATATACACTCCCCGAACACCTCTGTACAACACCACCACCTCCACCCACACCTCGACCACCTCCACCTACTGTTACTTACCAACCACCATCACCACCTACCACCATTTCTAGTTGATGATCAAGCTGTCTAACACTCATACAACACAGATACTATTTGGTGGAGCCCCATAATAAAAAAGCTACCAAGTTTGAGCTGATGGGATGAAAATAAGCGGCCAGCATTATCAGTCCAGCGTAAAGTTTGTATCATTGGTGGGATAAAATACTCGTTCCAGTTCACCAGGACCCATATAGTGTTACAGCCACTCTACATAATGAGCAACATGACACTTCTGCTACCGTATTTTATTTTCCATCTCCAATGGTTGTATTGTGTAGGCTACTGTTTGGAGGGTAGGGTAGGATTCTTTTTGGAGCAGGGGGGATGAGGGGAAGGAGGGTGATTATTTTTTTGAAGGGAGGGTGGGAGCATATTTTTTTTTGGGGGGATGGGGATCAAATTTGAGGGAAGAGAAGTGGAGCATGATTTTTTGGGGGGATGGGTGGGGGTTTGGAACGGTGCTTGTGTTTTTAGAAAGTTCTCTTTTGGGGGGGTGGACATATGTCTTAGGAAGGGGGTGCCAAGACTTTTTTTAAGAGGAAGAGACAGGCAGCTTTTTTTAAGCGAGGAAAAGAACAAAGATAAATTTACTCCTAACCAGCGATATAAGAGAGATTTACTGTTTTACAAAAATAATAGAATAATAAACTCCCTATCGTTGCTGCCATATTATGCATAACTAATTCAACAACGAGACACAAGCTCAGTCACTGCTCACCGAACAATCCAAATCGCAGATGACAGCAAGATTCATTGTCAACAAACACACACCTGTTAAGCTATTGCAGCCACACACACACACACACACACACACACACACACACACACACACACACACACAAAAGGTCAATCATTCTAATCCTCTACTAATACCTGATTATCTCTCTTAATCAACGTGTTCCCATTTAAGCGGCTCATTAAGCGGGAACAGTACACGTAGATTTGTTATTTATGTAGAAAGAATAACTTAAGTTTGTTGTGTAATAAAGAGAAGTCAGTTGGTCCCGTCCTGCGCTGGGACAGACCTGCTGAAACTGTATTATTAAGGGAATAGTGGCAGCCGGCCCGGGTCAGCTCGGGATGCAGCTTCGGGGTAGTACAGCTGTTACAAATGAACAACTGTGGCACGAGAGGCACAGGAAGAGGCACCAACCACAGTGAGTCCTTGTGTAGTTTACTGATTTCATCTGCACTGTAGATTTAGGGGATCACGTGAAGATAAGACACAACAGCTTATTTCACCTGATGATTAAACAACCTAATATTAACCTACTGCCAACTTAACCTTAACTAAATTATCCCCTCTAGCGTTAAGGTGTTTCATCATCAGGTGAAATAAGCTCGTAGGTTAATCTTCACGTCATCTGATTTTTGTAAAACAATAAGATGTGTAATTTTCCTTTAGACAGAAAAATTCGGGAGTTTTAATTTCTATTAAGAGTAATGGCAAATTCAAGACGCCTCGCCCTGGTCGCGTCACCATTCAGCTTAATTTCAACTTTGACCTTTGCCGTAATTTCCTGAAATTAACCTGGATCACTTTTTCCGGGATCATTAACCTCTCCGCCAAGTTTCTTTGAGAGTCATTTCCTTGTTACCGAATTATATAACCTGCGCAAACTGACTGACTGACTGACTGACTCTGGCAAAGACAAATTGCATGGCAAGTGAAACTACACAAATAAATTACTGTATGTAGAAAGGAAACACTAATATTAATTTGGTAAAATAAACAATCTTTAAAACAACTTCATATACTAAATACACAAAAGATGTTATTTTATTGGTTTCAGGAGCTCCAACTACCACGGTCTTACTCAACGCTCATAAAGTCTTAAGACTCTACACTAAAAGAATGCTGTCAGAGCGTGGCGCTTTATAAGACGTTTCTGTCGTTAACTTAATGGATAGAAGAGGATTTTAAAATTTATGTTAAGTGTAAACATTAACAAGACGGTCATGTCATTCCACCATTGTCTGTTGATTAAAGTGGCACTAATAAGCAAGAGAAATATTCCTCCTGTGACGACCTCAAAACACATGAGAGTCTTGTGTGGTTCTGCTGCTGGGGAGTCAAATGAGCAACCACTTAACAATGACACACCCCATTAAACCTCACGTCACAACCTTAATCTCACAACCTCACTTGATGTAAATCTTGACTTTATTCTTAAGCGTCGCCTATAAAGAACGGAACACCAGACCCTGACTGTCGGGATAAATTACAACACCAGAATAAAAACTGAGTTATCACAAGGGCTACAGCTCCCTCCTACATATAATAGGGGCACTCACAGGCGTATATATTGCCTTTCTACTTCACTTACGCCCATTACAGTACCCGTGATGCGGTATATGACCACATCAACGCTTTACGATCCTAAGCTCAATTTTGTGCGTAACTTGTCTCTCTCTCTCTCTCTCATCCTCTCGGTGTGATGACTTCACTATCCGGGCGTATATTTGTGTAGGTTGCGTATACGTACTATCTACGAACGTTTTATTAGGATGATTCGTCTATTTTCTTGGGGTTGCTTGCGTAAAGCGTTTGTTCTGTGGCGATAACTGATGATGATAAATGATGATGATGATGAATAATGTTGATGATATACCATGACGATGATGATGGTATAATGAAAAATATAATGTTGAAGACAAGAACACAAATGAAATATAATAAGGATGTGCTTTCAACAATAATCATAGACGATGAACACTAAAGATGACGATGATAATGACGACGATGACGATGAGAAAGACATTCCACATCAGGTCGCTCCCCCAGGACAAGATATGATGACTTTCTCATTTTCTTTTCATCCATGAACCTACCTGTGCTCGCTCTCTCTCTCTCTCTCTCTCTCTCTCTTATCTATTCCCTCCTTCTCTAATAGTTCCCTTTCTTCTTTCTTTAATCGTTGTACTCCTACCTTTTATTTATCATTTCTCTATCCCTCTTTGTCTATTAACTCCTCTTCTTTTTCTTCTTCCTCCGTTTCTCTTCCATCTCCTCTCGTTATTTTTCCCCCTTTATTCCTTTCGCTTCAATTTACTTTATTCCTTTGTCTTCTTCCATCTTCATTACCCTTTCTCTACCCTCCTTCCAGTTTTTCCCTCTCTCTCTTCCTTTCATCATCTCACCCTCTTCTCGAAATCCTACCATTATCAATCCCCCCTCTCTGTCTCTCTCTCTGTCTGTCTCTCTCTCTCTCTCTCCTCCGTTCATCATTCATCTCCTTCCTCCTTTCATAATCAGTCTCCCTTCTCCTTTCATCATTCCATTCCACATTCTTTTACCATCCCTGTCTCCCTTATTTCATCATCCCTCCTGTTCCTCCATTCGTCACCATCTGCCTCTCCCCATCTCCTGTTCACCCCTCTTCTTTATTCAATATTGCTACTCACCTTTCGTTATTTTTCTACTATAATGTCAACTCTTCTTTCTCTCACTCCCATGTTTCCTTCCTCCCCTCCCCCAATTCCCTTCTTTCTCTCCTTATTCCCTTATTCCCTCCCATTATTGCCAGTTTCCTAGTTAATACAACAAGTTATCAGAGTACAGTATTTACATAATATACTCAGGGTCATTGAACTCCATTGTACTCAAGAGATCCAAATGTATATGTACTCTCAGTTCTATGAGAATAAAAATAATGGTCTAAATTGTTATCATTGCTATTACTATTATGACTATTATTACTATTATGACTATTATGACTATTATGACTATTATTTCTATTGATTTTATTATTAATATTATTATTATTTTATTATTACATCTTTACGTAACACTTAATCTTAATTCTCTTTCTTCCTCTTTCCATCTTTGAGGTTACTGTGACTCTTCATTTACTCCACAAAAGGTGAAATAGGATAGATAAAGAGACAGACAGACAGAGAGACAGACAGACAGACAGACCGATAGATAAAGTAGATAGATATAGATAGATAGACAACCCTAATATAACAAGCCTAATCTAAAAGTCTATCATAGCTGTTGACTCCTGCGACCCTTCCGTCCCAACAGACAGATAGACAGAGAGAGACAAGCAAGCAGACAGACAAACTTAATCCCAATCTAACCAACCTAATTAAAAATAAAAAAATAAAAAATAAATATTAAAAATCTGCCATAGCTGTTTGTCGCTAATCAAATCCCCCGTTCAGTGAGAAAGGAATGGCCGGTCATCGTATATAGTGTAAAGGGACATAAAGCTCACAATACTACCAGACAACAGTAACAAAATCGACCTTATTGGCCCGTCGTTAATTTTGTGAATCTCTCTCATCAGAATTTAATTTCCCGGTGTTTTTGCATCAGGGCTCCCGCTAATTGGTGTTTTAAATTTAATGATAATCTGTTAATTAGCTCTCCCGACTGGTAATGAGGAAACCGCCAAACGTCCGCAAGGTATACAGGAACCATCACCTCTCCCCCCCCCCCTTCCTCCTATCCTCCTATCCTCCCTCTCCTACTATCCTTCCCCCTTTCCCCCTATCCTTCCTCCTTTCCCCTTAACATTTCCCTTTTTCCCCATATGCTACTCCCCTCCTATTCCTCCGTCCTCCTATCCTCACTCTATTCCTATCTCCCTCCCTCCCTCCTACTAACCACCCCTTCCTCCTATCCCCCTCCTTCTCACTTAGTCCCACTTCCCCCTTCTCTCTCTCTCTCTTGTAACCCTTTATCCTTCCCCTCCCCTAGTACCTCCTCTAACTCCCTTTACCCCTTCCCGTAGAATCTCCTAAGACCTCCCCTGCCTCTCCCCTTCCCCTGGTCATGCCTTTCCTATTCCCCCTCCCACCCTTTCCCTTTCCTCCATCCCCGATATTAATTTATTCTCCTGTATTGGTAATAGGAATAGGGAGGAAACGTATAAGGGATAGGGAAACATAGGTAAGAGGGGTGGGGGTGAGAGTTATGGATGGGGAGGAATAGGGGGAAGTGACGAGGTTGAGGAGGATGGAAGGAGTGGAGATGGGGAGGGAAGTGACGTGGTTGGGGGGAGGGGAGGAGGAGGGAGGGACTATGATAAAAATGACAACAAACTTCCTCTCTCATCAACTCAACCATCAGTACATTACATCACAATGTCCAGCCAGCCGAGGTCAGGAACCACACCTGAAGAATGACACAGGTCAAATGTTCTCTCCATCACTGATTTATATTCAGCTTTCAATTCCGGGTGTCAGGTGATGATTAGGCATGACAGATTTGTTTTTTCACCTGATGATTAAACCTAAACCTAAACCTAATATAACATAACATAAGAACATAACATGACATCACATAATATAACATAATATAAAATAACATCACATAATATAACATAATATAGCATAACAACATAACATAATATAGCATAACAACATAACATAACATAACATAACCTATTTTAACATAGAGCTAACTTACCCTAACTTAACCAAACCAAATCTTATCGAACATAACTTACATTACCTAACCAAACCTAACCTAATCCCACGCTAACCTAACCTAACCTAACCTAACCAACCCCCCCCACACACAGGGTATCTAATCATCAGGTGAAATAAACTGGGATGTCTATTCTTCATGTGACTCAACTCTGGTATACTGGCAGACGACAAACATACAGACGGACGGGGCCCCGGCAGGAGAGAGACACACACACACACACACACACACACACACACACACACACACACACACACACACACACACACACACACACACAAGGTGATGAAAACGTCAACAAACTGAGATTTATTTTATTTTATTATTACTTAAGTTAAGAAGAATTAAAAAAAAAATATATAAATATAAAGTAGTTTGAAAGGATATTATTTAATCTTATATGAACAAAATAGAGGATAGTTATTTATCTTCTTTCCCCTTTAACCCTTTTTTGGTTCTTTATCATATTGTCTCATTCCCTCTCTTACCCTTTCACTAACCTCTCTCTCTCTCTCTCTCTCTCTCTCTCTCTCTCTCTCTTTCTCTCTCTCTAGCTTCTTCCCTCTATCTTACCATTCCACAAGCCTCTTCCCTCCCTTCTTGCCCCCTCTACAAACCTCCACCCTTCCTAACCCTTCTCCTCTTTCACATCTTTTAACCTTTCAAGTCTCCTTCCCATCTCAAACCCTTCCACCAGCTTCCTCTTCCTCCTCCTTCCTTTCTTTCTTCCTTTACACACCCATTCCACACAGCCACTTCCTCCTCCACGCTCCCATCTCTAACCCTTCCACCAGGCACCTCCTCCTCCACGCTCCCATCTCTAACCCTTCCACCAGGCACCTCCTCCTCCACGCTCCCATCTCTAACCCTTCCACCAGGCACCTCCTCCTCCACGCTCCCATCTCTAACCCTTCCACCAGGCACCTCCTCCCTCCACGCTCCCATCTCTAACCCTTCCACCAGGCACCTCCTCTCCACGCTCCCATCTCTAACCCTTCCACCAGGCACCTCCTCGTCGACGCTCCCATCTCTAACCCCTTCCACCAGGCACCTCCTCCTCCACGCTCCCATCTCTAACCCTTCCACCAGGCACCTCCTCGTCGACGCTCCCATCTCTAACCCTTCCACCAGGCAGACGC
The DNA here is from genome assembly GCF_018991925.1 of Homarus americanus. Classification (NCBI taxonomy): domain Eukaryota; kingdom Metazoa; phylum Arthropoda; class Malacostraca; order Decapoda; family Nephropidae; genus Homarus; species Homarus americanus. The sequence goes on from NW_024713681.1 coordinate 145,745, forward strand.
AGCTCCACGCTCCCATCTCTAACCCTTCCACCAGGCACCTCCTCCTCCACGCTCCCATCTCTAACCCTTCCACCAGGCACCTCCTCCTCCTCCACGCTCCCATCTCTAACCCTTCCACCAGGCTCCACGCTCCCATCTTCCCACAGGCACCTCCTCTCCACGCTCCCATCTCTAACCCTTCCACCAGGCACCTCCTCCTCCACGCTCCCATCTCTAACCCTTCCACCAGGCACCTCCTCCTCCTCCTCCTCCTCTTTCCTGCCTCTACCCTCTCATTCCACCAGCCTCTTCACCCTTTCACCAAATCGTTCCCAACCACAATCTTATTTCGCCTTATTTTTTTTTTCTGAGGTAGAAGAGAAGTGATGAAATTCTAAAATGGAGGGATCAGGTCCACTCATCCTAGCCGACTCCTCAGCCTAATGAAAATGGAATGTTTGCTTCTGGCGGGAAATTGATCGAGTGAAGGAAAACATGGGTTGTGTGTGTTGAAGTGGAGGGATGGAGGGAGAGGAGAGGGTGTGGGTGGGTGGGGAGGGTGGATGGGTGGGGTGGTGAGGAGGTGGGTGGAGGGGAGGGAGGGAGATAGGGAAGGAACGAAAGTGGATAGGGTGGATATGTCCAAGTAAAGGGATGGATAGGGTTGGTGAATGGATGAATGAGGTAAGGTAGGGTGTGAAGAGTGATGAAGAAAAAGAGAATGAAAGGAAAATAATCTCATCCGATCAACTGGCGGCGGTGATGAACGGAGGAAAGGAAGGAAGGAAGGAGGGAGGAAGGAAAGGGAGGGAGGAAGGAAAGGAGGGAGGAAGGAGGAGGGAGGGGAGGGAGGGAGGGAGGGAGGAGGAGGAGAGAGGGAGAAAGGAAGGAGGGAGGTAAGGAAGGAAGGAAGGAGGAGGAAGGAGGGAGGAAAGAGAGGGGGAAGGAGGGAGGAGGGAGGAGAGGAGGAAAAGAGAGGGAAGGGAGGGAGGAGTGAATGATATAAGAAAAGACGAATGATGGAAGAAGGGGGGAGAAAGGAGGGCAATGGACAAAATGAATAAAACGGATAAGAACGAATAAAAGTAACTTAAACAGATCTCTCTCTGAAAAAGCAACTAATACATTGCAGAAAACCATTACCAACTTTTTTCCTTCCTTCCTCCTTCTTCCTCTTCCTCCTTCATCGCCTCGTCATCCTCTCAGCATAAACACACACTCTCGCTTCTTCCTCGTCATCCTCCCCGCACCAACACTCTCTACCTCCTCCTCCTCCTCGTCCTCCTTCATCGCCTTCGTCATCGTTGTCCTTCCCGCACCAACACACACTCTACCACCTCCTCCTCCTCCTCCTCCTCCTCCTCGTCCTCCTTCATCGCCTTCGTCATCGTTGTCCTTCCCGCACCAACACACACTCTACCTCCTCCTCCTCGTCCTCCTTCATCGCCTTCGTCATCGTTGTCCTCCCCGCACCAACACACTCTTTCTCCCCCATCGAGTCTTGGTGTGCCCCGGCGCCTGCATTAGCCAAAGCATTACTCAGGAAACTGCTTTACATAAAATATTCATTATACTTGCTTGACAGGACAACCATTCATCAACCATGGCCGAGTATTTTATTTTTATTATTATTATTATTTTTTTTGGAGGGGAGGTGTAGTTCGGTGTACCATACGAGAACTTCATTACCCGAGTGTTTCTTAGGAGGGAGGTGTGGCACTGTGGTTCTTTGGAGGTTTGGCACTGTGGTTCTTTGGAGGTTTGGCACTGTGGTTCTTTGGAGGTTTGGCACTGTGGTTTTTTGGAGGTTTGGCACTTTGGAGGTGGAGGTAGCACTTTGTTTTTTTGGAGGTTTGGCACTGGTTCTTTGGAGGTTTGGCACTGTGGTTTTTTGGAGGTTTGGCACTGGTTTTTTGGAGGTTTGGCAATGTGGGTTTTTTTTGGAGGTGTGGCACTGGTTTTTTGGAGGTTTGGCACTGTGGTTCTTTAGAGGTTTAGCACTGTGCTTCTTTGGAGGTGTGCCAATGTGGTTCTTTGGAGGTTTGGCACTGTGGTTCTTTGAAGGCGTGGCACTGTGGTTCTTTGAGGTACAACTAAATGAATCATGGCGGTAACTCCTCTACATCCTGGAAGCCTCGGTGAGTATGTTCATATTTCGGAGAATTTGGAGAACTTTCACATTCATACACGACCATTACGTCTCGGTGAACAAACACAAACACACAAGCCCAGAGACACCCACTACACCACCCACACCTCCACACCCACCACCACCCACCCCCCACACACACACGCAAGGGCAAGACAGTGCTACACGTATGGATCGAACATTCCGTTTGTGTTTTCGTCGGGAATTCCCCGCGCCAGCAGTAACAATTTAGCCCTAACAGCACTAGTGACGTCATCCGTGACGTCAGCGGGACCGTCTAGACGGTGTTAGAGGCCGTTTGTTACGGTGACGCTCTTCATGTATTTTAGCTTTAATTATTATTTTTTTATTTTACAAACTTTTTTTACGTTTTTCTCCCTAATGCATAGTCTCAAACTTTTGGGGGGAAAGGTTATTTTTTCTCCTTAGTTTTGTAGTGTTTCGTTGACCTTATTCTGAAATGTTTCTGTTGTTATTTATTAATCTTATATTTATTACGATTAATGCAGTATTATTATCATCAAATTTCAAATATTTCATTATTGCTACTACTGTTATTATTGTTATTTCATTCGTATTTAATTACTATAATAATAATATTATTTTTAGTTGTCTAACTATTATTATTATTATTATCTGTAGTAGTATAATTAGCATTGCATAAATATTAGTATGAGTATTAGTCTTATTATATTCAAGATTATTATCATCATTATGAACATTAGTCTAATAGATTACTTAACGCTCTTTCACTAAATTCATCTCGTCTTGAAATTTGTGTTATTAAAACTTCTCTCCATTTTTCCCTCTCTTACAAACCGGAGTTTTTAAAAATTATCTTTTATATGAAAGGAAGTGAAATTTGCATGAGTCACGAGAAGGTTATTTGCAACACATAAAGAACGTGTTGCGTCATATGAGGAACATATTGCGTTATATAAAGAACGTATTGTGTCATTAAGGAATATAAATATATATTTTTTTATAAAAGGAAAGTGTTGCTTCAAAATAACGTGTCGCATTAAAAAAGGAAATTCTTGCTTCAGAAAGAGAAAACTTACATCAAGAAAAAATAATTTACGTCTAAAAGGAAAATTTTATTACTTAGGAAATTTTTTGTAGTGTAGGGAAATTCTGGTGTCATAGAGGAAAATACTGCGTCAGTGTGTGTGTGTGTGTGTGTGTGTGTGTGTGTGTGTGTTTGTGTGTGTGTGTGTGTCATTTGGCAGAAAAAGTTGTGCTAAAACTCGCAAAAAAAAAAATAAAATGTGGGAGGAATTAACGGAACCGGAAGTAGTTTCCAAGTAAATACGAAAAGTTGTAACTATCCCCCTTCCTTCCTCCCCCTCCCGTCTTAACCTTCTCCTTCTTCTCTCCCCATCCGCTATGCCTTCCCCATTCATTCTTTCCCATCTACCCTATCCGCCCTCCTCGTCTATCCCCTCCATTTCTCTCTCTCTCTTTCCCCTCTTCCCACTCCCTTCCATCTAACTCCTTCAGTCTTTCCCATCTATCCCTGCCCGCTTTTATCTACCCCCCCTCCCATCTTTCGTTTCCCCTCTCCCTTCTACATACACAAAAACACCACCCCTTTACACATGAACACCCCCACACACACACCATCCTCGACACCGGCTCCTACTGCCACCTGAGATACCTCGCCCAAGAATTGCTGTTCGACACCACAACCGCATCCAGCCCATACGAGCACGAACTGATCGCTATAAGAACAGTCCAGTCCCAACCATTGTAAAAATTATCAATAACTTGTAATCAATCTTACTTTTTGCACTGTCACTATGTTGAAATGCCCTGTAGTTTAATCTTCTCCCCACCTAGTTATTATATATCATATTTGTATCACTTATGTAACTTGTATATTATTTGTAAATCAAGAGACCCATTCCCCAATTATGTAACTGTATATTTTCAGCCTTCCGGGTGCCGTGCTCTTTCAATAAACCGTTAAATATTATTATTATTATTTTACGCGCGCACGCGCACACACGCACACACACACACACACACACACACACACACACTACACACACACACACACACACACACCCTCCACCACACACAATACTGACCAATCAGCTACAAGAAAAACAGACTGTGAAAGAGGGGGAAGGGGAAGAGGGAAGGGAAAAAAGAGAAGGGGACAGGAAAAAGGCCGCAGGAAGATGGAAGAGGAGAGGGAGGAAGGGAAAGGGGGAAGAAGAAGGACAGGAAAAAAGGCCGCAGGGAAGATGGAAGAGGAAGGGAGGAGGGGGAATGAAGCCGCAGAGGGGAAATAAACCGCAGGAAAAAAGGAACGGGAGAGGGAAGGGGGAGGGGAAGGGGGAATGAAGCCGCATGGAAGAGGAGGGTTGAGTGGAAGGTGAAGAAGGGGAAAACATATTACGCACAAACGGACGGACAAACACTTTCCATCACAGATAAAAGGGAAGGGGAGGTGGTGTTTGAGCATTCAGAGTGGCTCCCTCGCGTATCTTGTGGAAGGGTAACGAACCGACGTCTCCCCGCCACGCTGAGGGAAAGTCAAGCCCACAGCGCCAACACGAGAAAGATAAAGATGGTGGGTGGTTCGAGGAATGATAATAAGGGGAAGAAAAGAAAAGAGAAGAGAAGAGAAGAGAATGAGGTCTAAAACAAACAATTAGACGGAAATAATGAAATCAGGTCAAAACGGATATGTAAATCTTTAAACTATCACAAACAGTCCTACGCAGCGTTCCCACAGACAGACAGACAGACAGACCATCAAAACATCGGTACCGCAGGTGGATCGATTCTAGTCAAAACAGACGTACGCAGCTGCAACCCCCCCCCCTTCCCCCGACACACACACGCACACACACAGTTGGGTGAGTAAGACCAGAGCTCAGCAGACATTAGGACCTGCATCAGTAAAATTACACCGAGATTTGCATTCCTAGTTATTAAGTGAGTGTGTTAAGTTTGATAATAATAATGTTCTATTTAATTTAAAAGCGAATTTTGAAACAAGACTTTAGTTTTAAATTCATCAAGTAGAAATTATCACACACACACACACACACACACACACATCTTATCGAAACAAACAAACACCCACAAATATACATTACACTATATAAAGATGAACGTTCGATTAAAACGCAACTAATATTCTGACCAAATAAGGATAACTGTTTGGTCTTAAGACGTTGCTTAACATCATGAACCTAAATTAGATAGAAAAGGGTTGTTATGTTATGTTATATGTTATGTCATGTTATATGTTATGTCATGTTTTTATATTATATTGTTATGTTATGTATTGTGTTAGGTTAGGTTAGTTTAATAATGATGCTAGTAAGTTTAGATACAAATAAATTACACAGTTCACGAACACACATTATTATAACACTGACAACCAAATTTTGTTCACAAACACACAGTTTTATACACGTATAAATAACACGCTGTATAATTCATCACTTTAAAAAAATGGCTGCATATATCTTTTAACAGCGTCATAGTAACACCTTGGTAAATATATGCAAATTATATGCAAACGCTGGATCATATTATAGCCTGCTGATATATATATATATATATATATATATATATATATATATATATATATATATATATATATATATATATATATATATATATATATATATATATATATATATATACATATATATATATATATATATATAAGCATATGTTGGCATGCACGTTATATATTAAGAATATTTAGAGGCACTAAATATTTTAGATGTAAAGTTGGCTATTTCCTGCCGCCTTGACTTGGTTCACTTCCAGCAGAAACATGTGAGTTATGACAGTCGGTGGTAGACGCTACTCTGTCATGCTGGGTGACCTTTGTTGCTGCCTGAAGGTGTCTGGACAGCCAGGCTACTGCTTCTGTTTGTCAAGTGGCTGCTCCCCGTGGGACTTTTATCCCTCTGAATATATCTTTCGTAATTGTACAGAATTTATAGCAAAAATATTCACGAAAAATAAATTTTAAGAAGTATCCAATTGATAAATTAAACCAGGAGAAAGATACTCAAGGCGCACCAAGTATCACGGGTTACTTAGCTCAACCCTTAAAAAACACCCCTGAACAACTTATAAAAACGTTTATGGTCTGGAGGTGTTTTAATCACTCATATTATTAGAACACCAAAATAAAAACGAAGAAAATAACTAACTTTAACAACCTCGATATACTCACTAGTGACAACCTCACCAGGGGGCGGCTAGACCAGGAATGTTGGTAGATTTTGAAGTAGATTCACTAACCTGAAAAAGGGAGAAAATTCTATTAATATTAACAGAAAACGCAATTTAAAAGTAGATGTACAAATGCATATTAGAAAGGCAGGGTTGGGATCGTAGATAATTTTATATTTATGGAAACTGTCATGAAAAGATTTGATATGTATGAAATATTTTGTGATGTGTGTGTGTGTGTGTGTGTGTGTGTGTTCAGATCAAACACTGAAGACATTTCATTAATAGAGGAAATAACACATAAAAAGAACAGTCTGAGGCAAAGGTACACAGAGGTCCCCAAAAACTGTATTTCAACAGATAAATCATGGACCCTCCCAGACGCCATCATGGACCGAGTGAGGGGGGCGTGGTGGTAGCACTCTGTACACGTACCTCGTCAAAACATTGATTTTGAAAATGTCAATAGAATCGGGAAGATATATATATATATATATATATATATATATATATATATATATATATATATATATATATATATATATATATATATATATATATATATATATATATATATATATATATATATATATATATATATATATATATGTGTGTGTGTGTGTGTTTATGTGTGAGTGTGTGTGTGAAAATGCAAAGACTGATGCACCCCACTCAGCTATGCATGCGAGTCTTCCTGCATAGATGAGGATGCCCGTTATCTGACATTAGAATTATATATTTCATTGAGCTGGAAAACTACTCATAGATTTAAAGAAAAAAATCACCCAAAATACATCTAATCTCCGCTAATGAAAATAAATAAATAAATAAAAAACACAGAAAAGAGATGATTAATAAAAGGTGACCCCGTCTGTACGGCCTGGGAACTAATCCCGCCCGTCCGTAGGGGAAATCCTTCTCTCCCATTGGCTGTTAATTCGGTGGCTTTGAGCCAATCAGCGAAAGTTTGTGTAAATCTTTTATTTGGAGGGCGAGCGAGAACAAAGACCAGGGACGAGGAAGTTATACCGAGAGGTTAAAGGGAAGAAAAGAAGAGAAAGAGGGAGAAACCCAAAGAACAATATGGTAAAGGTGTTAAGATTAAGGAGAAATGACGCGATAATGAGGAGAATGATGAAAAGGTTAATAATAGAATTGACGAAAAGTTGATTGTAAGAATTTTTTTAGGAATTATTTTAATATGCTCTATCAATATACCAGTATACACGTAAACAAATAAATGGCAATATAAGCTAATGAAGGGCAGCTGACGTCTGTTTAAACGTGAAAGTCAAGATGTTAGAGAAAGTGACGTCTAAACAAAGATCTCTGCAAAAGTGTGTGTGTGTGTGTGAGAGAGAGAGAGAGAGAGAGAGAGAGAGAGAGAGAGAGAGAGAGAGAGAGAGAGAGAGAGAGAGAGAGAGAGAGACCACCTACACACACAAGCCAAATATTGATCCCCACGCTTTCAATATTACCCCACACACACACACACACACACACACACACACACACACACACACACATATATGGTCGCTCATAATTTCATGGCGTGTCACATAGCACATAAGCTTGAACAATTTACGAGTTGGCATAATGCGGTGCACCACACGTTACCCCCCATCAGCTGGGGATCACTCAAACACTCTCTAATATAAATGTTTGATCATACAGTGTTGGTTGCACTTACACCACGTTACTGAATATGACACCAGACAATACATATATCAGGTTTATTACGAGGTGAAGGTTTCGTAAACGTATGTCATTAGCGTACTGTCGATGTGTACTACCAAAATTTGCATAACAAACTACCACATAAGTTAGTATAACTGTTTATTATAACAAGGTTTTCTGTCAGTCATCCAAGCAAAATATACACATAAAATTTTCACACAAACTTGCTATGTACACTATTCGTATATGAGTATTCCTTTTTCTCCCCAGTCTAACCCTTCATTACCTGTATCTAGGTTAAAGCAACACCTTCATGCTACTGTTTCCACATGCAAATTGCTGTACCTGTACTATATACGTAAAATATGAACTTGTGTAGACATTCCTCAAAAAACAATCCTTTTAATTTGTCTGCCACAAACATTTTGGAGTCTAATCAATGTTCATTATGGAATTCGCATTTCCTGTCTCTTTTATCCTCAATATCAAAGCAATAACATCAAGCGCCGTGAACTCGACATAATAACGGTATTCTGGTCACTCCATAATCCAACACACATTCATTAATTTCCTCTCTACTTGACCACCATTCTCAGGGGCCAGTTCTCAGTAGGGCATACTTCCGGTCCTCAGAGAGTCCTATCAGAAGCTCCTTGTCTAGTGGTGTTGCTGCCTCTTCCTGTGGGTAGTCTTCGTTCAGTCTTAGAAGTTATTTCTGCAGGTATCGCTTGTCTGGGCCTTGGCTTCGCTTCCTTCTAGAGGAATTCCTTTGTTTTGATCTACATTTTCTTTGGTTTAAAGTTCCTTCCTGGGAATTCCCTTGTGTAGATTTCAGGTTCTTTAAAATCCCTCCTCCTGAATCCCTTTGTTTAGGTTTGATTTTCTTTATCTTACGAGCACTTTCCTGTGGAGAACCCTTTCGTCACGCGGCCTATACATTCCTCCTCTCTCTGCCTCCCCCCACCGCGACCCTCTACCAAGAGAAGGAAGGAACCAAACGTGTCACCTACAATTACATCGTCGATTCCTCTTATAGATTAAAATTTCATGGACAAATGGATTAAAAACTTGCTCTCGCCAAAAGTTGCCACTCTGGTCATATTTTATTCATGTGATGGATGGGTGAGTGAGTCCGTACGTGTGTGTGTGTGTGTGTGTGTGTGTGTGTGTGTGTGTGTGTGTGGAAAAGAAAGACAAATATACACAGAACAAAGATGAACATAGATAAAGAAAAGACAGACACAAAAAAATGAAACACATAAAAGTAAAGAAAAGATGACAGACAAACATAAAAATTAAAACAAAAAAATACAAGCTGATAAAAAGACCAACAGACACGAAGTAAAAAGAGACCAATAAACAAAGACAAACAATTAAATGGGCACGACAAATTGACTGTGACTAAGCAGCACAAGAGAAAGCAACAGAGAGTTTAGAAAAAAATAATAAAGAGACTTGTCACATGAGCAGTAACCTAGAAAGAAAGAAAGAAAGAAAGAAAGGGGTGAAGATAGAGGCGAATATTCGAGGTTAATTCTTCGCGTCACTGGTACTCCAATCTTGTGGGCAAAGCTATTCAATAATCTGTTTTGAAATCCGGGGAAAGTCTTGTCTGTTTTCATTACAGGATAGCCTGGGGCGTCTCCTTCTTCTTCCTCCTACTCCTTCTCCTTCTCCTCTCGCAATCCACTGGGAAGCAAGGCACACGGAGGAAAACAGTTGGTGCCTTTATCCACCTCCTCCTCTTCCTTTCGCAAGACATTGGAAGGTGAAGTACAAGGCAAGGTCCATGTGTTTTCTTCAAGATGTTGTGAAGAAAGAGATATACGTTAATGATTAGAGCTGATTCTTCTTCTTTTTATTCATATTTTCCTCTTCTTATTTTTATTCTTATTTCCCTCTTCTTCTTCTTCTTTTTATTCTTATTTTCCTCTTCTTCTTCTTCTTCTTCTTCTTCTTCTTTTAATTCTTATTTTCCTCCTCTTCTTCTTCTTCTTCTTCTTCTTCTTTCCGGTTGCTGTTACTCTTCTTCATCTTCTTCTTCTTCTTTCCGGTTGCTGTTGCTCTTCTTCTTCTTCATCCAGACGGTGGACAGAAATACACAATAAATGCCACGAAAAAAAAATCATGCCTTCTCCTCTGTTCAATTATGATCGTGGAGACTTGTTTTCTCTATACTACTTGCTATAATATATGAGTGAGTGAGAGAGAGAGAGAGAGAGAGAGCGAGCTTATGGACATTGAAGTAGACACTAACAACAACAACAACAATCCCCAGGAAAAACAAATCAATATCTAAAACAAGAAAACCAGACATAAAACAACAACAACAACTAAAGTATTGAATAACAGTTTACGGTAGAAGCAAAAAAAAGAAGAAGAAAAAAATGAAACATCACTGAAAATATTTAGGATTTTAACCCCCCTTCCCCCCCCTAGGCACAAAAAATTGAAAACATTTAAAGTAATATTGGAAACTCGGTAAAGATTTATTTGTTGTAAGTCGTATTATCTGGAATATTTTTCTATATATATATTTTTTTTTTACAGAGTCAATCGGTGGAAAAGTAAATGCCTATAAGCGGAGAATAATCAACAAGATACGAGAGAGAGAGAGAGAGAGAGAGAGAGAGTGAAAAATATATTAAAACTGCAAAGGATTGTATATTCTCGTTCTGAAATACAAACAATCTCGGTGATAAAAATATAACAGTCTGGCATGAATATAGAAAACGGTAGGAAATAGAAAACGGTAAGGAATTCGAAAACGGGATGTAAATAGAAACTTCTTCTTTGCCTCTCTAACTGTTTGCTGTCCTCATCCTCCTTTCTTCTCTAACTTTTTTCCTTCTCTCCTTCTTTCCTGGCTCTCTCTCCTCCTATCATCATCATCCTCATCAACAACAAACTCTTCCTCTTCTCCACTCTTTCTTTTCTTCCCTAACTTCTTTGTCCTCCACTTTCTCCTTCCTTCCTACCTCCTCATCCTTCTCCTCCTCCTCATTATCATCACCATCATCATCATCATCATCATCATCATCATCATCCACCTCTTCCCCTTCCAGGATGTCAACCAGGACCAGACTCCTTTGAGGGAACTCACTGATTCTACATTAAACTGGGGAGAAAGTTGAACAGTGTTGGGTGTTCAACTAGCTTAAATTACACTAGTCAAACTTGCTTAACTTTGCGTAAACTAGCTAAGTTAACCTGGGCAAGAGGGCAAACTTATAAGCATATAATAGGATCTTCGGTTAAGTTAATATTAGTTAATTTGAAGAATGGGTTAACTAAATTAACCTAACATTAGTTTAACTTGAAGGAAGAGTTTGATAGTACAAGTTGTAGGATACTGCTCTTTATACTAGTTTATAGGCGGCTAGTTACCATTTAATTTATTTAGTCTACCCTGAGAAAAAGGCCAATTTCACTAGCAATAGATACCCTCACTTAACCTAGCTTAATAACAACTAATTCTCTGATTTTCCTTCGCTTCCCTTCCTGATTATCCTTCCTTCCCTCTCGGTGATTCTCCTTACTTTGACGCTCCTTCCTTCTCTTCCTGTGATTCTCTCTTTCAAAAGGCCGACGAGTTCCTTTTGAACCCCAGGGAGTGACGACTCTGTTGCTTTAAGATATATTTCCTGTTCAACTTTGTGTCCTTCTTTTTATTTACTTTTTCTCGTTAGTTTTATGCTGATATTCTCTCTCTCTGCTCCGTATTCTCCCTCTCTCCCTCCCGCTCACAATCCCTTTCTCTGCTCTTTCCCATCACTCTCTTCGACTCTCTCTTCCTCTCTCTATCTGTATTTACCCTTCACCCTACTCTCCCTCCCTTTTCCACCTCTTCCATCCACCTTTCATTCCCTTCCTCCCACCCTCCCTCTCCCTGTGTCACTACCGCCTTGCTCCTCTCTCTCACACCATCCCGCTTCTTCCTTTCCTCCCTCTCTTCCACTTCGTATTCCGTCCACCCCCCTCTCCCATCCACCTCTCACTCCCTTCCCTCCTCAATCTTTCATTTACTTACTCACTCCCTACCCCCTTTAATCCTTCTCCCCCTGTGTCACCTCCTTCTCTCACTCCTTACCTCCCTTAATACTTCCCTCCCTCACCCACTCACCCCCTTCCTTCCCTCTCCCTGTGTCACCTCCTCCCCTCACCCCTTCCCCCTGTGTCTCCTCCATCGTACAGATAAAACATACAATATTTTTCCAGGGTTGTTATTTTTTTTTCTCTTTCCGTCTCTTTTTGTTCCCTGGATCGTGTTTACGTGGACCTCCTGATCACCCTCGAATTGACCAATTAGGCGTCGTCTTGCCTCGCGGGGGTCAAGTGGAGGAGAGGAAGGGAGAGGGGGAGGGAGGGAGGGAGAGAAAGATAAGAGAGAGGGAGAAAGTGAGGGAAAGAAAGATAAGAGAGAGGGTCAAAGTGAGGGGAAGATAGAGTGGGAGGGGGAGGGGGCGGATAAAGATATTGGAGGGAGGGAAAGACAGATAAAAAGAGAGAGTGAAAGGGGGTAGGGAGGCAAAGATAGGGGGGGTAAGAGAAAGATAATGGAAGGAAGAGAAAGTTAGGGTGAGGCAGAGTATGAAAAGAGAGAGAAAAGAGGGAAGGACATAGATAAGATAAAGAAAGGAAAAAGAAACAAAAGAGTAAATGGATAACTAAAAAATAAAGATGAAAGTGTATACAGAAAAAGTGATAAAGCGATAATATACGTACCCAAAAACAAGAGAGAGAGAGAGAGAGAGAGAGAGAGAGAGAGAGAGAGAGAGAGAGAGAGAGAGAGAGACCCCAGTAGCTATATACCGTAATTCATTTTCCACACACACTCATTATTTTTAATACAAACTACATTTATATAGTGGAGTCGAAATTTCACAAATACTCGAGACACTTCAGGTTCACTGCTGATGTTTGTGTAGTGAGTAATTACAGGCAAGTCCTTCGTAATTGTAGAAATATTATATCTTATTATTTCTTAATACACACAATTACAGATAGAACTATGGACATTCGTTCTCATGATGTTGTTATTATTATTGGGATGTACAATTACACACATGATTTTTACGAGTGTAGTTATTGATATGTTATGAATTTTTGATATACACTAATGTCATCAAAGGGAGGAAACAGATGTAGCAGATAATTAAACAATGACAAACGAAAGACCGAATGATTAATTACACATGCTAAATAGCAACAAAAAACCCAAGCTATAGTTAATTAAGTAAGTTCTTGCCAACAAAAAGGGGCAGCTAATTAATCAAGTAATATAATTAGCCAAAATCAGCAGATAGAATAAACAACTTAATTACTTACAAAAGACTAGGTAATTAATTAACTGACTTACTTAAATCTAGTAACAAAGCAACTAAGACAATACTTTACATACGACCAAGTAAACAAGACAAGTGTTAATAACAAACCAATTAGACAAGGAATTAACAAAAGTCGATCATTAACGAAAGACAAATCTACTGTATAAATTGTATTAATGTGATAAACAATTCATTAAATCGAACAAAAGACGAAAGGAAACAAACCACTCCCCCCTAAAACTCCCCATAAGCAAATAAAGAAAGAATAAACAAAGACACAAATAAAGGGAGATTAGAGAAACGAGATAATTACTAAATTCAGGAAACAAATTAAGCAAATCAAGCCAAAAATAAGATTGGGAAAGTAATACAAGGTAACTGGATAAACGTTAACACAACAACACTTAAGCAAGGTAGGAAGTGTAGGAACAGTATTAAGACAAAAACAAAACAAAATAAAAGGGTGGAGTCAGGCGAGGGTCTTCAAGTTCGCCAAAGGAAGAAAAACAACTTGACGCCAAGAGAAATTGCCCAGTATCCAGGAACTCGAGTTTTGTGGGGGTAAAAAAAACCCACAAGGTAACTCTTACTGCTGGAAGAGTACACACTCACTCTAACTCGAGACACTCACTGACGCAAGAAACTCTCACTCTAGCTGAAGACACGCTCACTCTAGCTGAAGACACGCTTACTCTAGCTGAAGACACTCACTCCAGCTGAAGTCACTCACTCTAGCTGAAGACACTCACTCTAGCTGAAGACACTCACTCTAGCTGAAGTCACTCACTCTAGCCGAAGACACTCACTCACTCACTCTAGCTGAAGTCACTCACTCTAGCTGAAGACACTCACTCTAGCTGAAGACACTCACTCTAGCTGAAGACACTCACTCTAGCTGAAGACACTCACTCTAGCTGAAGTCACTCACTCTAGCTGAAGACACTCACTCTAGCTGAAGTCACTCACTCTAGCTGAAGACACTCACTCTAGCTGAAGTCACTCACTCTAGCCGAAGACAGGCGCCTTCTCGCCCATCACCCTGGTAAGTTTCATTCTCTTTTCACTCTAGTTGAGACTGTCCTCACACTGACTGAGAACACTCCACACCCAACATACTCTCTTTATAGACGCTCTCCATTCTGTACAGACTTTCTTCAAAGATACAGACTCTCGCCTCAGACACACTCCACCCTCCAAAGACTCTCGCCACGGACACACTCCACTACACACTCTCCCTCGCCACAGACACTCCCTCCCTCTCTCGTCAGTGACACATTCCACTCTCCAAAGACTCGCCACAGACACACTCCACTCGCCACAGACACACTCCACTCGCCACAGACACACTCCACTCGCCACAGACACACTCCACTCTCACTAGAAAAGTTATAAGACACTCCCTACTCCTCCTAAAGAAAACAGGCACCTTTTTGACGAGGTGTGAGAGTGAAATGACGCTGACCACCACACTCAGCGCCACAGCCACACTCAGCACCACAGCCACACTCAGCACCACAGCCATAATCAGCACCACAGCCACACTCAGCATCCCAGCCATCATGACAATTTTACCACAGCGAGAGAGAGAGAGAGAGTGAACGCTGTGTTGCCTCTACTCCCTGGAGAGTTATATATTTAGCATCAGCATAATTGAAAGAATCATTTGGCTGTGTAATTAATTCTGTTTCTTTTTTTATTAATTTGTAAAGGGGAATTGACGTGATTAACTTGGAAGGATATTTAGCACAAACTTTTTTTATTATTATTTATGTATGTAGTCCAGCAACCTCCTCCCCCCTCCTCGGAAAAATGCAAATTAAAACTGTTCTCGTTGTTCAGAAAAAAATAATAATAATCCGCGATACTATGTTTATGATTCACGTATGTTGAGTTGTTGTTGACCGTCATTACTAGAAAGTAGACAGGTGAAAATACAACGTCGGGGTAAATCGAGAAAAAACAGAAATAATCCTTTAGAAAGTGCAATCCCATGTTAGTTATCTACCTATTGATCTAAATCTGATAAAACTCTTTGTTGGTGTATCTGTAAATCGATCTGGCCTCTGTCTGTCTGTCTGTGAATGTAGTTACCATTTTTTCTAGTTTTTTCTCACATCAATCTACGTCTCAAATCGGTATTTCAATCTCTCTCTCATTCTATTTATTTTATATTAGCTCTGTGTCTATTCTGAGTATCTATTTTATGCACCTCTCTCTCTCTCTCTCTCTCTCTCTCTCTCTCTCTCTCTCTCTCTCTCTCCCCTTTGAGCGCCACTGAAGTCACAAGAGGTCTCAAGATATCAAGAGGTCAACAAGAGGCCATGAGGTCACAGGAGGTAATGAGGTTAAGAGGTCAATGAAGGTATAAAGTCGATAAAAATGAAAGTCATATGATACAGATAAGGTCGAGAGGTAACAACAAGAGGTCACAGAGAGGAGGAGGAAAGCCCTTGACCTCCACCCCCTCTCCCCCCCACAACATCCTCCTGTCTCCTCACTAAACCGGTGTAACTTTCCGCTTATCCGAACAGTCAACAAACGTATCTCCAGCTGAAATTCATCGTTCATCCCCCGTCTGTTTATTTCACATCCCTGTCTTGTTTATTTCACATCCCTGTCTTGTTTATTTCACATCCCTGTCTTGTTTATTTCACATCCCTGTCTTGTTTATTTCACACCCCTGTCTTGTTTATTTCACATCCCTGTCTTGTTTATTCCACATCAGTTGAATCATCATTTTAACTCTCTCTCTCTCTCTCTCTCTCTCTCTCTCTCTCTCTCTCTCTCGTTATTCGCTGAAATAAAGGCAAGACCAGGGCGGAGAAGAGGCCACAACATCATGTATTCGACAAGCGTGAAGGGCAGGAGGACACACACACACACACACACACACACACACACACACACACACACACACACACACACACACACACACACACGAGGCAATAAATAAACATAAGACATACGCCCACACACTAACAGGCACAGAACACCAACACACTAACAGCACAGAACACACACACACACACACACACACACACACACACACACACACACACACACAGTCATAAAAGCATGAGAAAAACATACACCCAACTTGAGAGGTCGACAAACATATGAGACATGCATAAGGTTTGGGAAGGGCGTCAAACATTCCAACAAGACAAGTGAGTTGGTATGCAGGTACAGGTTGGCAAGACAGGTAGATTGGTGAGTAGGTACAGGTTGGCAAGACAGGTAGATTGGGAGACAGAGACAGGTTTACAGGACAGGTAGAATGAGAGACAGAGACAGGTATAGACAATTAAGTAGGTAAGATGGAAACTGAACAGTCTTGACAGTTTGATAGACAAGCACGCAAGTAAAGAAACAAGCAGAGTGGCAGGTTGCATATTGGTCTTGTAGGAAGGTTAGTATACTAGAAGACAGGTTGTGGCAGACAGATCGGCACGTAGAGGCAGACTGGGGCCTACATATTGACACGTAGACTGCCAGTTTACAAATAAGTTGGCAAACAGCATACAGACAGGCAGACAGACAGACAGACAGGCAGGCAGGTAGGCAGACGCACGGAAACGCAGGCAGGAATGGCAGACCGAGAGGCAAGTAAGCACAGAGGCGGAATAACAAGCAGGCAGGAAGTCGGAATTTGAAGAGACAGAAATTGACAAGCAGATTGATAGACAGGCAAGCAAGCACGCAAGCAGGAGGACCTAACACACTCCAGTAGCAGGGAGAGGCGAGCAGAGCAGGAGGGGGGAGGGGGGGGAACACATGCCCGTTAGCAGAGAGGCATTGGTAGATACGAGTAGGTACAACCACCGAACGATTGGTAAATAATAAGCAGGTAAAATATGGAGGGATTGGAGGATAAAGGCAGGCACAAGCAGGACCAAATTGGTACAAACATGCAAGCAGGGTGGTGTAACATGTCCCGGTAGTAGAGGGGGATTTGAAGACACAAGCAAGCAAGCAAGCATACAGAAATGTGATGTTAGCATGGGAAGGTAAAAGCAAGCAGAAGTACCTACTACAGTAAAGGCATAAGTAGGTGGGGGTATAGGTGAACCAGAGCAAGCAAACAATTCAAGCAAGCAGGTGTGAATTGAGAGAGAGAGAGAGAGAGAGAGAGAGAGAGAGAGAGAGAGAGAGAGAGAGAGAGAGAGTAAACAAATAGACCATCTAATAAGCAGACAAGCATGCTGGAAGTAAAGCAAGCACTCCTGTAAGTATTCAAGCATGCATGAATCATCGGAGTCAAGCAAAATAGCAGATAGACAGACAAATGCTATGAAAATCAACCCTCAAGCAGATAGGATGACAGTCATGACGTCAGCAGGTTAGCAGGGGGTAGTAGGTATCTAGGTAGGTCGATGTGAGTAAAGGGGAAGGTATAGGTAAGAATACTGGCATAAAATCAACATGCTAAGCAGGTGAGCAGAGAAGCAGTTAGAGAGAGACCTGACCGCAATAATGGTAGGATGTCTTCCAGTCTAGCTACGTCCTCCTTTCTCCTCTCCCCTTCCTCTTCCATTCCCAAAAGCCTTCCGCCGCCGCCACCTCCTCCTCCTCCTCCTCCTCCTCTCCCTTCTCCATTCCCAAAAGTCTTCCGGTGCCTCCTCCTCCTCCTCCTCCTCCTCCTTCATCCCTCCTTCATTTACCCTCTCCCCTTTCCAGTTTTCGTCTTTACCTTCCCCCTTTTCTTCAACCACCACTTCCTCCCCTCCTCCTCCTCCTCTGTGCTTTTCCCTTCTTCCAAACTTATCTTAGTCTTTCCCCTTCTCCCCCCACCTCCTCCCTTCCCCTCTAGAGACTACCCCAAGGCCTCACCTTCGCCAGTTCATCTTAATGATGGAACGACCCACAGCCGAGACGGTGCTAACAGCAAGCCCTAACGAGGCATGGAGGCTAAGAGCTAGGGTGGGGGGTAGGGAGGTTGGGGGATGGTGGAGATGGGGAATGTAGGGTTATGGGGATGGGGAATGGGAGTTGGGAATGGGGGGTTGGGAAAGATAGAGAATGGGGGGGTTGGGAGAGAAGGGAATGGGGGATGGGAAAGAAGTGGGAGTGAGGGAGATAAGGAAAGGGCTGTTGGGGGAAGGGGGTAATGGGTGGTGGATAATGAAAATGATAGGTAGAGTGCAGGGTTCTTCTACTAATCAGATATTACATACTTATACGTTAACCTAATATATCTACTACTATTAATAAACACACATATGTACAGTATACCTTACCCATTATCTTCTCATATACCCGATATACATATTGTACACCTATCCATATACAGGGTCATCAAAAAAGAATGCGTAGATTTTTAGATGGCTATATATTAAAATCTGGGTATTCTTTTTCGATGGACACTGTATTAAAATCATAAAATTGGATCTATAACTAAAATAATTAAGTTACCACAATGACCAATAATTTTATATCGCCACAATATTCTGCTGGTGTCGTGCCTGTACATGATGCTATATGGCTTAGAGATGAAAAACACACTAGTGCTCGGTTAATGATTTTTTTTGGGGGGGGTTAAGGCGCAGAAACAGGTGGACAGACAAATGGAGAGAGCGAACGAGTCTTCTCTCGATTTTGTGTGTATATCATTGTGTGATTTATCTTCGTTATATATATGCAGAGGTGGAGGTGGGTAGAGAGAGAGAGAGAGAGAGAGAGAGAGAGAGAGAGAGAGAGAGAGAGAGAGAGAGAGAGAGAGAGAGAGAGAGAGAGAGATTAAAAAAAGAAACAGACTTCATTAATCTCATCTAATATCAGGCATCTCACGGCTAATTATTCACATCAATACTCTTAATTAAAAACTCAATCATATTTTTTTGTCATAATAAGAGTACAACCCCTCCACCACTCTCCTTCCACCCCTTTAAGACATCAGTAATTAACAAGTACCAAACATTACCATCAAATCCAATTATCCTATTTTTTTAATCTGTATTTTCATTCCGATTTGTCCGATTTTTTTTTCAATCTTTAATACCAATTACATTTTTTCGCCATTTTTTCCAATATTTAATTTCAAAAACATTTTTTTTTCCAATTTTAATTTTCATTCAGTGCTTTCCCCAATCCCTAGTTCGAGTCACAGTGCTTCATCGTGTCTATTTCCAAGCATTTTATTTCCTTCTAATCTTTACTGCCAATCACAGTTTATTCCTAATCTTTATTTACTGTACAATCACATTTAACCTATACCTTCATTTCCAATCAGTATATATCTCTTCCAATCATTAAAACCATATTCCTCATCTCTATTTCCACTTATAATCAAATTTCAATCTTTTGTCTCCAATCACTTAACCGTTTCCAAGCTTCTGTGAATATAATTAATATGTATTTTATTTCTATTTAGCCATAACCAATTTTCCAATCTGTCTCTAATCTTCCTCATGAACCTTTTGTACCCAATCGATTCTGAGCCGTTGAAGATTGGAAGAAAGTTACAGAGATTGGAATTCTCAGTCGATAATTAGGAGATAAGAGAATAACGAGAGATAAAGGAGACATTAATAATCCTTCCGTGTATCAAAGAATATTATTTGCCTTACGAATACTAGGAAGGGATAAAGGAAGGATTAAGGGGACAGAGAAACATAGAATAAGAATAAGGATAAGAAGAATAAGAATAAAAGAATAAGAATAGGAATAAGAATAAGAATAAGAATAAGAATAAGAATAAGAATGGGAATAAGAATAAGAATAAGAATAAGAATGGGAATAAGAATAAGAATAAGAATAAGAATAAGAATAAGAATAAGAATAAGAATAAGAATAAGAAGAATGACACTAATCACACTAATCCTTTGTTAATTACTTGGTTCTTGTCTCGTCAACAAATACCCACCAGAGGGAACAGTTTACCTGGAGTCTACCTGGATCTGCCTTCAAGGACATCATAGCGTCAAAAACACTTAAACTTAATATTTAATAGATTCACAATACGTTACCTTAAGAAGAATACCTTGTACAGTATCAATTCAATTTCAATTTCAATTTCAATTGTTTATTCCTTGATAGAGGAAGCGGGATCCTAGTGCTGTCACTAGGTACCCCTGTACAATGACACCAGAAGCATCTGGCAAGTGTGACTGTACAGTATCTTATTTGGAGTTACCTCACGTACAGTAGCTAAAACAACTATCTGTACAGGTGTGGGTCGATATGCTCCGAAATTTTACGTGTGATTAGTGACATCCCTCATATACCAATATTTATCATCCATGGTCTCATATTGTTCCCCACCAAGTATGCACAGATAGTTGTTTTAGCTCCTTACATAACTAAACTTAATGATACGTTTATATGATAAATCTCTTAAATGGCTTCAAACTCACACTGAGACTCGATCAGATATAATTAAGGTAGTGTTTCTTTGTAATTTATTTTATTTTATTATTTATTTGTTTAGGTATCAAGTATATTTTATGTTTTAGATTAAATTAACCGGATAAATGTATTCTAAAGTCTTTAGTTATGAGGAATATTTATCTTATGGACCTTTGGGATGTGGGGTATATGGGAGACTGTGCATCTGTTTAGACCAAGGTGATCTAACACAAGTGGATGGTCCTTAAGAATTGACTATTCATCCTCTCCCTCCCTCTCTCCCCTTGTCACCTTTCCCTCCTCCTCTCTCAATTTACTTCCTCTATCCCGTAACTTAATCCTCTTCCTTGCTTCACCTTCTCTTTATCTTCCCTCCTCTCTACCCTCGTCACTTTCCTCTTCCTTTTCTCTACACTCCTACATTTACTTCTTCCTGCTGTCCTCCATCACTTCCCTCTTCCTTCCCGCATTACCTCCTTCTTGCCTTCCACTGCCGCTACCAATTCTCGACCACATCCATCATCACCCCCTCCCTCTCCCTCCACCTCCATCCCTACCTCCTTACCCCTTCCCCTCCAACCACATCCATCATCACCTCCTCTCTCTCCATTCCCCTTCCCCACCACCAGCACCACCATCACCACTACCACCATCTCAACCATCTCTCTCCTCATCCTTCCTCATCCTTCACCACCACTACCTCCTCCGTCCCCTCCACCTTCACCACCACTACCTCCTCCGTCCCCTCCACCTTCACCACCACTACCTCCTCCGTCCCCTCCACCATATTCATCACCACCCCCCTCCCCATCACCACAGAAGACAGCCTAACGGTATGAGCGAGTGTTTACACCGAGAGCCGCTGGTTCCCTACCATCAAGCACCGGTTCCCTTGCCTTAAAGAACCGGTTTAGGGGTGTCACAGACAACCTGATCGTACGACTTGAGATATGAAGTACTAAGGTGACTCGTGGGCGGACTCCAATAAAGGAACGAGACACGCATGATCGCTCGCTATCTCCACTCCATATTTACAGGTGTTAAAAAAACGGGACAAAAGCAGTGAAAGACAATACTGGGGAGAGAGAGAGAGAGAGAGAGAGAGAGAGAGAGAGAGAGAGAGAGAGAGAGAGAGAGTCTATTTTTGGCCGTGTTGTGCGAGAATGTTTTCCCTGTGCCTTGTGGCAATACTGCGAAGGTCAACATCCCCTCTTGCCTCCTGTCTCATGTACAGTTCTTGGTACAGTTTACAGACTAGTGATCAAACTTTACGACTAAGCCTTTAAATGAATCTTTATTGTTATGTTTTTACTAGTAATCTTTATCAATAAACTTCGTAATTACACCTCACCAGCAAGCCACATTACTATGATTCAACATAAGCCTTATTAAGAAGCTGTACAATTAAATTTATCATTAAGCTTCATTAATTAGTCTCATTATTAAACATCATTATTAGGCTTCACTATTAAACTTCATTTAATAAGCGCTACATGGCAAAGTCGACTTAACTTTCCTCAGTCGACAGCTAACAAAACAAAAATGTCGTTTAGAGGGACCGCGGTCATCTACCACCTGTGGAGGTCTTACTAATATTTTAAGACTATACAAAAGTTTTTCTTATATTCATCTGTCTATAACCTATGCATATACGAGTATGCATCTGTGTGTAACTACTTCCTATGTATATTCTTGTCTAGAAATATCGTCTGTCTATCTGTAACCCTTTTTTAATCTGTCTCGCGTCTAATGCAATGTTGCAACAATCCTTCATGCTGGCATGGAGTAGAATCTCCTAGCGCACGCACGCACACACACACACACACGAACGCACGCACGCACGCAAGCACGCATAAAACGTTCTCCTCCTTCCCTTCTTCTCCTCCTCCTCTTCCTCTTCATTATTTCCAACCCCTCTTCCAACTCCTCCTCCTCCTCCTTCCTTTCACCTCCACTCATGGACACCACTGCGTCACCTTTTCCGATCCACGACAGCCGACAAGGAACATGTCGAGATGAGATATACACGTCGGGTGTGACCGAGTCCGCCGTATCTCTCTATCTAGTATCACCAAACCTATGACTGACCTCTTTCCCTGTAAACGAAGAACATACCTTCTGAAAAACATTGATCTTGGAACGTTGGATATCCTACTTGGTGAAATTTTTGGACGTATATTATAAAAAAAAGAAGTATTTCATGACTATTACAATATTGACAGTTGTAGCGAAGGATGTGCTTGTCTGATTAATTATGATGACAATGCCTGGTTATGGAATAGGGAGAGAGCTTGACTCATTATGATGTCAATGCCTGATTATGGAATAGAGAGAGAGCTTGACTGATTATGATGACAATGCCTGATTATGGAATAGGGAGAGAGCTTGACTGATTATGTCAATGCCTGGTTATGGAATAGGGAGAGAGCTTGACTGATTATGATGACAATGCCTGGTTATGGAATAGGGAGAGAGCTTGACTGATTATGATGACACTGCCTGATTATGGAATAGGGAGAGAGCTTGACTGATTATGATGACAATGCCTGGTTATGGAATAGGGAGAGAGCTTGACTGATTGTGTTAGTGCCTGATTATGGAATAGGGAGAGAGCTTGACTGATTATGATGACACAGCCTGATTATGGAATAGGGAGAGAGCTTGACTGATTATGATGACAATGCCTGATTATGAAATAAGGAGAGAGTTTGATAAATTATGATGACAATGGCTGATTATGGAATAGGGAGAGAGCTTGATTTTGTAATGGGAACAGTGATTGATTATGTAATGCGGAAACTGTTTAAGGATGAGGTAGTGGAGAAGGCATAAATAGGGTAGTGTTTAAGTAATGGGGTTGTAGGCTTAAGAATGGGGTAGTGTTTAAGGTAATGGGGATAGTGTTTAAGCAATGGGGGTAGGTGTTTAAGTAATGGTGGTAGCGTATTAAGCAATGGGGTAGTGTAAGCTCATTAACGTAAAGAAGTATCTATTAACGGGGGCAGCGCTCAATAACGTAAAGAGCATCTATTAACGGAAAAAAGAGATTCCAATAACCAAGGCAGGCTCAATAACTAAAGAAAGACCAATAAACGAAGAAAGGCTAATAACAGGGAAGTTGCCCAATAACGAAGAAAGGCTCAATAACGGAAGAAAGGCTCAATAACGTCCAAAAGAAAATTCAATAATGAAGGAGTGTCATAATAACGTAGAAAGCGCTCAATAACCTAAAAAGCAGTCTGGCTAACCAAAGAAAGGTACGATCCAAGAAGAATTCAATAACGATGCATCCAACAACGGGGCAGCGTTCACAACGGCACTGGCTGACGGGGTGCCCAAATAACGAAGTACATCACAACGCAAGAAGGCATCATAACGGGGCAGCGTTTACAACGCACGTAATGGGCCGCAACAAGGAAAGCCCATTAAAGAAAGACTCAATAACGAAGAAGTCTCACAGTAACGAAATATTTAGTCTCAATAACCAAAGAAATGTCTAAATAACGGAAAGAAGGCTCATTAACGAAAATGTACCAATAACTAAAGAAATACCACGATTGTAAAGGTGCTCATTAACAAAGAAGATCAGCCAAACTAAAGATGTCTCAATAACGAAAGGTTTGTCAGATTAAACAGTGCTTAAATAACGGTAAGTAGTGCTTCACACCAGACAGTGCTCCACAACGAAAAGGTTCACAACGAGAGTGCTTCAACAACGGGGCAGTGCTCAAAACGGGGTCAGTTTGCCACCAAAGAGCACTGGCTAACGGGTAGTGTTTGGCTAACGGAAGAAGTGTCTCATAACGGGGCAGCGTCTGCCAACGTAGATTAAAGTCTTTGCCAATTAAATAGTACTCAATAACGAAGAAGGCTTCATAACGGAAGATCAACCACCCAAGAGTGTCAATAACGCAAATAAAGGCTCTACGTAACGGGGAAGCGTTCACAACACAAAAGGTTTCACGACGGAAGAAGTGCCCACAACGACAAGGTTTACGATTAAAAAGTAGTGTAACAATGAGTAGCATTTCGGCCAACGGAAGAAATACTTAATAACGGGGAAGGTTTACACAATGGGGTAGTGTTTGCTAATGGGGCAGTTTTACGCAAGGGGGTAGCAAGTTTGCAACGGGGGTAGTGTTTGCCAATGGGGGTAGTGTTTGCATAATGGTAACAGAGGTTTCAATGCTTCAACAAAGGTTAGTATATTATTGATGACAGTGATTGGAGGAATTGTCTAAATTCCTCTTGGAAGTGTATGTGTTGGGGAAGCATTGTTGAAGGTGGTGGTGTTGGAGAAACAATTGGATATGGCAGTTTTGGAGGAAAAGTTGGAGGAGGCAGTCTTAGGGATACTAAAGCACTAATATAAGACGGCACCGCGGCTAAGACCAACGAAGGCAGGAACTGTGGAGGTTTAGCAGTGAGTGTTGGAGGACGCTCAGTTGAAGGGAACCGTGTTGGAGCTGTATTGTTGTTGATGAATGTTGTACGCAGAGTCAGCGGCTGGTGGTGATAGCGTGAGGGTGGTTGGAGCACAGGAATGAAAAGAAGGACGGAGTGTAAGTATAGGTTACTGCATCAGCGGTGAGGTGGTATAGGAGAGGTACCGAAACGGTGTTGAGGGTAGCGGATGGTGGTGAAGGAAGTATGGAGGGTAGCGTCGGTGGTATTGTTGGAGGTGTTGGACAGAAGGAGGCCGGGGATGGCAGCGGAGGAGCGGTGGGGCGTGACGGTGTACATAGCGAGGTGGTCAAGCGTGCTGAGCCGACGACCTGGTAAGTCTTGTTGATATTGGGACGACCAGACCAAACGGCACGCTTGCTGATGCTCTCTGCTGATGGTGGCTGCTGACTGATACAGCTGGATGATGTTGGCTACTGGTGGAGGCTGACGGTTACTGGTAGATGATGTGGGCTATTGGTGGAGGCTGGCGGTTACTGGTGGATGTTGGAGGCTACTGGTGGAGGCTGGCGGTTTACTGGATGCTGGCGGCTGCTGGTGGAGGCTGAAGGCTACTTGTGGATGTTGGTGGCTATTGGTGGATCACTGGTGGATGTTGGAGGCCACTGGTGGATTTTGGCGGCTACTGGTGGAGGCTGGAGGTTACTGGTACAGGCTGACGGCTACTAGTGGAGGTAGGCGGCTACTTGTGGAGGCTGGAGGCTACTGGTGAATACTGGCCTACTGGTGGATGCTGGCGGCTACTGGTTAAGGCTAACGGCTACTGGTGAATACTGGCCTACTGGTAGATGCTGGCAATTACTGGCGGATACAAGGGATGGTGAGAGGCTCTGGGTGGGTTCCAGGTGGTGTTATTGAGGCTTTGGACGACCAAGGATACGTTGGCTGTTCCTAGTGGGGATGGCAGACACCGCTGAGGGACACAAGGCGAGGTTGTATATGGCTGAATAACATCTGCTGACTCTTAGATCTACTGAGAGCTGTTCAGAGGTGCTAGTGGCATTGAGAGATACTGAACAGTATTTGATATTACCTACTGGGTCCCGAGAGAAGGGTGTCGAATTATGCTGGTATTGGCAGAGGGCATTGAACAGCATGAATGGAGATGCCAATCTGATCTTTGGAAATGTTTGATCCTGTGAACTACTTACGAGCTGGGAGGTACCGGCGGCTGCTACTGAGAGGCGCTGGGTACCATTTGGTTATATTCTGAGGACGACAAGAGCAGCTGGACAATTTTGAGAGGAGTTAGGTGACGTTCTTTATCTTGTGGGTGTGGTGAAATATTGACCGTATAACAACAGAGGAAGCAAGAATGTTAAATATAAACCTTCGTCTGTCTGTCCGTCTGTCTGCCTGGCAACACTTTTAATGCCCTTTAGGTACGAATCACCATTACCAAACACCTCTCTAGTGTGTCTTAGCCTCTATAAAACCCAACTCCAATACAAACAATACTTCAAGAACTTCCTTTACACGCACTGTAACTCTTCTTTATTCAGTACACTAAAAAATTTAAAATTCATGAGGAAGGAAATTCACGTACAAGTAAATGAAAGGTGAAAGCTGAAATTAAGGAGCGGCCAACAGAGCAATGTGACCTATGACCTCTACCTGGTGGCACTAAGATCCCGCTTCGTCATGCACGGGGGGTCACGGAAATTAGTGAGGAGGAGAGGGGGTAGGAGGTGTGTTGTGTTGAGGAGAGAGAGAGAGAGAGAGAGAGAGAGAGAGAGAGAGAGAGAGAGAGAGAGAGAGAGAGAGAGAGAGAGAGAGAGAGAGAGAGAGAGAGAGAGAGAGAGAGAGAGAGAGAGAGAGAGAGAGAGAGAGAGAGTCATAAATTTGCTAAGTCATTCTGCCTCAAGACTCATTCTTACGCGTTCTACTTGTCATTCAAACCCATGTTCAATATTTTTACGTTCAAAGTTCTGTAATGTCGTTTCTATTCCACGTTTACTGACTGTCCGTTCTTTAGAGTCTGCCAGCCCTCACATTCACACTCAGAAAGATACATCAACTGCTTTCCACGTTCTAAAGTGTTAATTATGTCCTTCAGTTACCTTTTGTCACCGGGTTGACACTAATCCTAACTGGAGATTAGGATAATCCAATAATCAGCGCGTCAAGGAGAAGCGCACACAATCACAGGAGGACACGCGGAGACTGTAGTCAGGATAAATGGAGGGGCGTGAGGAGAAGTGGGTGGGTTACTGAGACCTGAGGGTAAACGAGAAGTGGGGTGGGTTACCGAGACCTGGAGTGGTAAACGAGAAGGGGTGGGTTACCGAGACCTGGAGGGTAAATGAGAAGGGGTGGGTTACTGAGATCTGGATGGGTAAACGAGAAGGGGTGGTAACGAGAAGTGGGTGAGTTAGCGAGAGGTGGGGTGGGTTACTGAGATCTGGAGTGGGTAAACGAGAAGGGGTGGGTAACGAGAAGTGGGTGGGTAGCGAGAAGTGGTGAAAGAAGAGGTGGGGTAGGCTAGCGAAAAGGGGGGTTAGCAAGACCTGGAGTGGATTAGCAAGAAGTAAGGTGGGTTAAAGAGACCTGGAGTGGGTTAGCAAGAAGTAAGGTGGGTTAACGAGACCTGGAGTGGGTTTGTGAGACATAAACAGGGTTAGTGAGACCAAAAGTGGGTTGGAGAAATTCTCTTCAAGGAGAGTTGAGAGAAAGTGTTCTCTTAAATATCTCGCATCTACACAGACAGACAAACACAGAGCACATTTACACACACTTGCCCCCAAACACGCTACAAACACCTTCACCCCTTGCACACACACACACACACACACACACACACACACACACACAGACAGACAGACACAGACACACAGACACACACACGCGAGAACGTGACTCAAGCTACATGGTGAATACATGTTAATTGCAGCAAGAAGCGACCGTGAAGGCACTGCCGCTGAGGGGCTGTCCGGGCGTCTTGACAGCCACCTGCCGCTCACGTGCCACCTTAATGATCACTAGTTAAGTGGCACAACGTTTGTACATTATTATGAACATTAGATAAATTACGAAAACGCTTAGAATTGTCGTGGAGATTAAATTACCTAATCATTTGTAGATTGGTAAGATGATTATCTAAATTACCCAAATGTCGGTGCACTCATGATGATTAGACAAATTACTTAAAACAGACTGTCATTAAGATAACTACTCTTTTTGGTATTCAAGAAAGAGTTTGTTAATTATACTAATCCACAAACTATCGATCGTTTAACTAATTAAACACAAAGACAATGTATAAACGTTTGTTTTATTTTAACTAATGTCTAAAAAAAAATAAAAATGTCACCTTTATTCAATGTAATGTTTCTAAATTTTCAGTAAGAATGTTTCAACAAACCAAATATTTTTACGTTTTCTAGATGATTATTTCAAATGACAAACGTCTTAAGAGTTTCCTCACCCATAAGATTAGAAATGAAACGGGGAAAGAAAGTTTATATAATCAACCAACGCATAACATCGTAACACTTTTGGACGAGTTGGGAAAAATTATGGTTAAGTACGTCATCCATCCACATATTCCCAGTAATATAGTCACCGCTGGCATATTATTAGGGACCTTAGAATTTACCTGACAAAAAAATACGGCGGCACATTTTCAGCAGAGGCGGCGGCGTCGAGTGAACATCTCGTAAAGCAGAGCAAAGTGCTCACCGCAACAGCTCTGAATAACCCAATTATGCTGTTACCTGGGAGGAGTTATACCATCAGTCCATAGACAAAAACAAAAAACAACTGGACAAAATTCTGCTCGGACAAAATCCCAACAGACCAAACGCTCACTGGACAGAAATCCACCACCCAATTTAATGACGTGGATAAAACTCCATTAAGGTAGATGAGATTTTATCCTGTAACTAGACACAAGAATTAAGAGAGAGAGAGAGAGAGAGAGAGAGAGAGAGAGAGAGAGAGAGAGAGAGAGAGGAGAGAGAGAGAGAGAGAGAGAGACCACACCCACACAGGGACTCAAAACAGGTATCTGACCATCAAACAACATTTACATCACTTTAAATATCAGGTGAGGGAGTTTGCCTAACACACACACACACACACAGGGAGGAGGGAGGCAATGTGCTTACT
>NW_024713681.1:177500-257500 GCF_018991925.1 Homarus americanus
AACAACAACAACAACAACAAACAATAACAGCAACAACAACAACAACAACAATAACAAGCAGCAACAACAATAATATAAACAACAGCAACAACAACAATAACAGCAACAACAAATAAATAATAACAGCAGCAACAATAACAATAACAATAGCAACAAATAATAACAGCAGCAAATAACAACAACAGCAAAATAACAACAACAACAACAACAACAATAACAGCAGCAACAACAACAACAATAACAGAAACAGCAACAACAATAACAGCAGCAACAACAACAGCAGCAAACAACAACAATAACAACAGCAACAACAATAAACAGAAAGAAATAACAACAACAATAACAGCAAAAACAACAACAATAACAGCAACAAATAATAACAGCAGCAACAACAACAATAACAGCAACAACAACAACAATAACAGCAGCAACAACACAACAACAGCAACAAAAACAACAACAAATAACAACAATAGCAAATAAATAACAATAACAACAGCAAATAAATAATAACAGCAGGAACAACAACACTAATAAATAAATAATAACAGCAAATAATAACAGAAATCAACAACAATAACAACAGAAAAAATAACAATAACAGCAATAACAATAACAGCAGCAATAACAACAATAACAGCAGCAACAACAGTAATAACAACAGCAACAACAATAACAGCAAATAACAATAACAGCAATAACAACAATAACAACAGCAATAAACAATAACAACAACAACAATAACAGAATAAATAACAATAACAACAATAACAGCAGCAACAACAGTAATAACAACAGCAGCAATAATAACAGCAGCAAATAACAGCAACAACAACAACACTAACAACAGCAATAATAAAAAACAAAAGCAATAACAGCAACAACAACAATAACAGCAGCAAATAACAACAATAAATAAATAACAGCAACAACAACAATAACAAGCAGCAACAATAACAGCAGCAACAATAACAACAATAAATAATAACAGCAGCAACAACACAATAAACAATAACAGCAGCAATAAACAGTAATAACAACAGCAAATAAATACACAGCAGCAACAACAATAACAGCAGCAACAACAATAACAGTCAGCAACAACAACAACAACAATAACAGCAGCAACAAATAATAATGCAAATAACAACAATAACAGCAACAACAATAATAACAGCAGCAACAACAACAACAACAACAATAACAGCAGCAAATAATGACAACAATAACAGCAGCAACAACAGTAATAACAACAGCAACAACAATAACAGCAGCAAACAACAGCAACAACAACAACACTAACAACAGCAATAACAGCAACAGCAATAACAGCAACAACAACAATAACAGCAGCAACAACAACAATAATAACAACAATAACAGCAACAACAATAATAACAGCAGCAACAATAATAACAGCAGCAACAACAATAACAGCAACAACAATAACAGCAACAACAATAATAACAACAGCAACAACAATAATAACAGCAACAACAATAACAGCAAACAACAACAACAATAACAGCAACAACAACAATAACAGCAGAAAGTAACAACAATGACGGCGAGCACAACAGCAACAACGGCGACGACAACAGCAACAACAGCAAACAGTAACAACAACAGTAACAACGACAACGAAAGCAACAACACCAGCACTAACAACGGCAAACGCGGCAACGGCAACTGACAACCAACAACAACAACAGCAACCAACAACAACAGAAAAGCAACAACAACAACAACAATAACAGCAGCAACAACAATAACAGCAGCAACAGTAATAACAGCAGCAACAACAATAACAGCAATAACAGCAGCAGCAGTAATAACAGCAGCAACAACAATAACAGGAGCAATAACAACAATAACAGCAACAACAACAATAACAGCAGCAACAACAATAACAGCAGCAACAACAACAACAATAACAACAATAACAGCAGCAACAACAAGTAATAACAGCAGCAACAACAATAACAGCAGCAACAACAAGTAATAACAGCAGCAACAACAATAACAACAACAATAACAGCAACAACAATAACTGCAACGATAACAATAATAACAACAACAACAATAACAACAACAATAACAGCAATAACGGCAGCAGCAATTACGCAATGACGGGAGTAACAACACACACACACACACGTTAACACATCTTTTACATATCGGCTTCAAGAAATAGCAAGAAAAATCCTTTACCAAGTTCTGAGTGTCTGTACTGACCAGTGTGAGGCGACAGGTTGGTGCCTCACGTACCAGCCAGGTGTTAGGTACTATAAATCTGAGACACACACACACACACACACACACACACACACACACACACACACACACACACACACACACACACACACACACACACACACACACACACACACACAAATGAGACCAAAATTAAATTATCATACACACGAGTAACCATAATTTCCTGACGTGCCACAGTTTTAAAAGGGAAAACAAAAATATTTATTGTTTACGACATGAAACTTAAAACAAAAATCAACATACAATTAGAATCTAAACAAAAAACAACGCATGGCTGAAATTAAAAAAAAAATCAACCTAGAACTAGAATTAAAAATAATAAAAAAATATATATATCTCCGTAAAATCTAATCAACTTTAGCGTCATATTCAACCAGTTAAACAAGCTAATGGACGAAGTGTTATTAAAGGTCACATTAGCTTGCAACACATGCCTTACACAGAGCCGAAAATGATAATAATTTCACGCCTTGTTCCCCTTCCCCCACGGTCAGCCTGGCCTCACCTTCCCCCACGGTCAGCCTCGCCCCACCCTGACCACGCCCCCTGTTAACATGCAACCCTGAAATATTACATCCCCATAACACTCCCTCCCCAGAAAAAGGAATCAATATTTTCGACTGCTGGTGTTCTCGTTGGCTATCCACTCCCGTCTCCCCTTACACTTTAATCCTTGAATTAAGTTATTTTCTTGCTTTTGTAAGAGTCAAAGTTTATCTAAATTACAAAAAATATCCATGAGGTATAAGACTGAATATATTCCTATGCTTATGGAGGTAATTCTAATTTTGATCCCTTGTTTATTTTCAACGAAATATGAACGATTTTCTTTATTTAATTTTCAAGTTGGTTCATGCTCTTCAGTTTGTGTCTCGACAGATACGTAATCCAACTTTTTTTATCAATTAACACAGTGTATCTCGGCGTCTCCTTACATACACCCAACATCTATAAACAGCCTCCACCATCAACACTACCTCGATACACTCCGCTTCTTGCCAACACTTAAAGCTTTATACCACAATGACTATACGTTATACACACTACCTCATGGTACCCGCTGACACGCGTGCCTCGCCTCTAATACAATATCCTGCCTTTCTCTTTATCCCTAAGCCAACCATAATATATTCCAGCCTAAATCTCCCTAATTCTTAATGTATCCTCACCTCTCCTCTTATTCCCTACCGTCACATCTCAGTACAATTCGCCCTACCCTCAAATCCCTAAAGCTTCACCTCCCTGTCCATTTATCCTTATCTTCAGAAGCTCCTCATTTATTCCTACATCCTCCAGCATCAAGTTTTAGTACACCCAACCTAAATCTTAACCCCCCCCCCCCGCCTCATCTCCCTCAGCACCCCTCTAAAAACTACAAATGCCAAAACATTCAAACCTACCACTGAAACACCCTCCAATACTTTGTCCAGGGTTCGAATCTATATCCCAGTTCAAGAGTCAGTGTATGATTTATTAATATAACCAGTACTCTTGTCCAACACTGAGGTACTGTATGGTAAAAACCCAAATGGTCAACAAATACAAGATAAATGGGAGGAAAAGAGATGAATCTTCCCTCTGTAAAGTCTGTGATAGATGATGTCAGGCTCGCTTCACTAACGCAGTGGTTTGA
Organism: Homarus americanus; assembly: GCF_018991925.1. NCBI lineage: Eukaryota > Metazoa > Arthropoda > Malacostraca > Decapoda > Nephropidae > Homarus > Homarus americanus. The sequence continues at coordinate 181,411 of NW_024713681.1, forward strand.
CTCGTTTCTACTCACTAGCTAGAGAGACCACATTAAGACTATGGTACAAAACACTTCTAAATTAACCTTGGTCAACCATATCTTATCTATCACCTCAACATCCATCTCTCTATCTATATCCACAATCTAAACACCCCAACACAGTCAATCCTATCCTTCTATATCCACCCTTCCTCTTCCTTCTTTCATATTAATCCTGACCTAATATATCACCATATTCTCAAAGCCTTCATCTTCTCCCTCCTTATTCAACTTTATCCTCACAACTTCCTCCATCTCTAACAAACTAACTCCGGCCTCATAACCTTACCGTAGTCCACCTCATCCCAACACTCTACCAGATACATCCGTGCATCACATGTCTCCCACCATCCCTCACTTCCTCCCGCCATCCCCTACTTCCTCCCACATCTCCCCTACTTCCTCCCATCATCCCCTATCTCCTCCCACCACCTCACATTCTCCCACCATCCTCTACCTCCTCCCACCATCCCCCACCGCCTCCCACCATCCCCTATCTCCTCCCAACATCCCCTACCTCCTCCCACCATCCCCCACCTCCTCCCACCATCCCCCACCTCCTCCCACTATCCCCTATCTCCTCCCACCATCCCCCACCTCCTCCCAGCACCTCACCACTCCAGCTCCTGCTCACAGACCAGCGCTCCTCCGGCACTTTCCGCGTTACCAGAGTAAAACTGCGGCTAAGCATCCGTCATCTTAACAACATCCACTAATACTCCGGCATCACCTTCTCCTAAGCTTCCTCTCTTTCTCCCCCTCCCTCTCTCCCCCTCCCTCCCCCCCCTTCTCTCTCTCTCTCTCCTCCAACTTTCCCCAAGTTTAGGACCTTCGACCTAAAAGTCAAGTTCGCTCGAGAAAGTCAAGATGGACGGCAGAACTTAGTTTCAAAAACACATTAAGTTTGAATAAGGAACTGTGTTGGATTAGGGGAGTCAGCTGAACCGAGGCACCAGACCGGGGAGATGTGTTTTGTTTAAATGACAAATTATTGTTTGACAGTGAAGAATGACACTTGGTATATGTTGAAGGTGGAAGCTACTGAACAAATATAACAAGCGTAGGCAATAAATAAGTAAATGAAACAGGAAATTAACGTAATGCTTAAAATTAATATAGAAATGATATCTAATCTTTGGACAAGGCGAAAGTGCATGATGAAGAAGGACGCCTGTTTACTTTAAATATCTTGTATGCTTATAGATTAATAACTGTATCCAATGAATAAAAGAATAATATTTTACACAGCCTCAGAGCATCACCATTCAACCTTTATACAAGAGAATGCTGAACTATTATTACACCAAAAATAAACCAATATCCACATCATAAACCGGACCTTCACAACACCATCATCAATTCAACTTTTTTTTGTAGTAGAAAATATTATAACAGTGAGAAACATGAGAAGGATGAAAATAAATAAAAGCTTCCGAGGATCACCATAATGCCTTTGAAGTTTCTATAATTCTGGACCCAAGACAGTGCTTAGCCACACAACTATTTCCGGCCAACAATAGTCGATTCCCTGACCACATAATCATAGTGATTTCGTCCCCATAATAACCCTGATTGGTCATAAGCATATAATAGGGTCCCCCCCCCCTTCCCACCTCTCTCTTTCTCTTCCCCTCTCCCTCCTTTTTCTTTATCCCTCTTTGTTCAAATTCTCGGATAAAAAATATACGGAAAAAGGATAAATAGGAATAATAATTCAACTTATCCTCCTCCACTGATTATAAAATTATAGATGTAATCACGTGTACAACCTTACCTCCCTTCCCCTCCACTCCCGTCCCCTCCACCCTGCCTCCACGTCCCCTCCACTACTCCATCTTTCCGCGCTCACGTGATGGCTAGAGAGGAAGGAGGAGGAAGGGGAGGGGGTGGAGTGGAGGTGGAAGGGGTTGGTTTAAGTGAGAGGAGAGAGGGGAGGGAGGTGGATGTATTCTCCTTATTTTTTCCTAAAATTATACATGCCCAGCCTATTTTGTGGCGGACTCCCTGGGCCAATTTTCGGGAACAGAGGAAAGAGGCAGTCGAGGAAAATTCTTTAAAAATGGTAGCATTTTTTTTGTCACCTATATTTTAAGGCATTTTAATGACTGCGGTAGAAGAAAACTAACAATAAGTGTGAAATCGAAATTGTTGTCTCAATTTTTTTTAAGGAAGATGAAAATAACTATTAAAATTATTGTTGGGCAGATTGTAATGCTTAACAATAATAATTTTCTATAAATAAAATATAAAACCACTAAAAATGTCTTCAACACAGGAATATATAGCCCTGGATATTATATTTATACACTAGACAAGTAAAACTCATATGTATGAAAAGCTTACAAGACAAATGTAAATAAACTATGAAAAGCCGCCAGGACAAAAAATAATTAAAAATTAAAACCTAAAAGAACAAAAGTAAACAAACTATGAAAAACTCAAGAGGACAAATACATATAAAAACGATAAGGTGAGTGGAACAAATAAAATACATATGCACTTCTCAAATGTAAAAATAAACAATGAAAAAGTTAACAATAAAAACAAAATAACTCAAAATAAAAAGTTAGCAAGTAAAGGTAAAATATAACGAGGGAGAAATACGTAACAAATCAAAAGTCTACAGGTATACAAACAGACAGACAAACAGACAGACAAACAGACAGACAAACAGACAGCCATACAGACAGACAAACACATTATGAGTACAAAAGACAGGAAACTATATTATATAAGAACAGTTCACTGGTCAGATAGGGATAAAATATGAGAAGTCCGAAGGGGTAAAATTTCTCTCCCAAGACAAAACCCCCAGCCAGCAATCACCAACTCTGGAACATCGGACAGTTTTGCTACACCACTGGCTGACTCAAGATGGTGATGACACACTGTGAGTGATTGTGTCCCGGGAACTGATTCACTAAGTTTGTTTGTATATAATGTATACACCAAGGCTTGAGGGAGACGGTGTTTACTTTTTATCTCTCTGTCTCTCTCTCTCTCTTTATTACTCACTATCTGTCGGCTTCTCTCTTCGTTCCTCTTCTCTGACACACACACACACACACACACACACACACACACACACACACACACACACACACACACACTGAACTTATTTCCTCTACAAACTTTGAAACAATTTTGAGTTTAATGGGATTCTTGACTGGAGGCTCCCAGGGCGTCCGTCCATCTCCTGATTCAAGGGAGGGAGGGAGGGAGGGAGGGGTAGACGGGGAGGAGGGAAGGAAGGAAGATATGGAAGTGGGGGATGGAGCGAGAAAGGATATGGGAGGTTTAGGACAGAGGGAGGGGAGGGAGAAAGTTGACGAGGGAGGGGAGGCGAAGAAGAAAAGGATGGAGGGGGAGGGGAAGCGAAGAGAAAGATGGACGGGGGGAGGGGAGGGAGGCGAAGAGAAGGGGGAAGGAAGGAAGGAAGGAAGATATGGAGGGTGCGGTGGGGAAGGAAAAGGATGGGAGCTCCCAGGGCGTCCATCCATATCCCGATTCAAGGGAAGGGAGGATAAGAGAAGAGGGAGGGGAAGGGATGGGAGGAAAGGTACGGATGGGAGGGTTGGAGGAGAGACGAAGGTGGGGAGAGGGTGAAAAGGGAAAGAAAGGAAGGGGGGACTGAAAATAGGGATAAAAGAGGTGGGAAGGGTAGGGGATGTTGGAGAGTGAAGCAGCAGAAGGATGAGGAAGATGAGAAGACAACAGTAGGGAAGGAAATGAGAAAGAAGAAGGGTTAAAAGATGAGAAAGGGAAGAAGAAACAGGAGAAAACACATTAATGAAAACAAGTAGGATGAAGGCAAGGGAGAATGGAGAGAGATTACAAAAGAAAACTTAGAATAAGAAGAAGACGAAGACGAAGAAGAAAATAACATAAGCAACACAAAAACTAAACATTTAACTAAAAGAACAATAATAAAAATCATTAATACCAACAATTAAAACAAACAATAATAACAAACTTAAAACCCACATTACCAATTAATAAAAGAACATTGACAATAATAACCCGTAATAACCCAATATCACTAACAAAAAAAAGCTCCCCCCCCCCCAAAAAAAAATCCCAAGGAAGCTGTATAACCCGAGGGAGGTGACGGGACAGGCTGACAGGAATCGTACGTCATCGTATCAGAGGTGACCAGCAACAGCGGCGGCCAGACGGGAGGAAGACTCGAGTGATTTATGAGTCTGGCTCAGAGTTGTTGGTGGCCACGTATCATAACTCCCTAAGTATAACGGCATGGAAAAACACACACACACACACACACACACACACACACACACACACACACACACACACACACACACACACACACACACACACACACATCGTTTCTCTCTGTTTTCGTATATATGTATGTATGTATGTATGTATGTATGTATGTATGTATGTATTGATGATGGATGGAATAATCAAGTGATAAAATCAGAAAAATAATAAAGAAATAAGAAAAATATGAAGAACAAGAGCAGAGAAAGAAGAGGAACACTTCACAAAGATGAAAACAGGAGAAGCAGCGAGAGAGAAGCCTGGAATGCAAAATACATCATCAACATGGGAAGCTGGATCACTGTACGCAATACTGTAGTGTTTATCAGTCGACACCAGCTGCGAGATCACAGCAGGTCACGTCATTGTCCCTGCTGATATGGTGGTGGTGGTGGGGGTCTGAGGGAGGAGGTGGTGGTGGCGGTGGTGATGGTGGTGGTGGAGGTCTGGGGGAGGTGGTGGTGGTTGGTCTGGGAGGAGGTGGTAGCGGCGGTGGTGGTGGTGGTGGTGGTCTGGGGGAGGAGGTGGCGGCAGTGGTGGTGGTGGTGGTGGTGGAGGTCTGGGGGGTGGTGGTGGTGGTCTGGGGGAGGAGGTGGTGGCGGTGGTGGTGGTCTGGTGGTGGCGGCGGTGGTGGTGCTGGTGGTCTGAGGGAGGAGGTGGTGGTGGTGGTGGTGGTGCAGGAGGCGGTGGAGGTCTGGGGGAGGTGGTGGTGGGGGGGTGGAGGAGGTGGTGGTGGCGGTGGTGGTGGAGGGGGGAGGTGGTGGGAGGAGGTAGTGGCGGTGGTGGTGGTGGTCTGGGAGGAGGTGGTGGTGGCGGTGGTGGTGGTGGTGGTGGTGGTGGTGGTGGTGGTGGAGGTCTGGGGAGGTGGTGGTGGTGGTCTGGGGAGGAGGTGGTGGCGGCAGGTGGTGGTGGTGGTGGTCTGGGAGGGTGGTGGTGGTGGTGGTGGAGGTCTGGGGAGGTGGTGGTGGTGAGGGAGGTGGTGGGGTCTGGGGGGTGGGGTGGTGGTGGTGGTGTGTGGTGTAAGGTGGTGTGGTGGTGGTAGTGGTGGTGGTGGTAGTGGTGGGTGGAGTGCAGATGAGGTGGGAGGTGGGAGGTGGTGGTGGGAGGTGGTGGGGTGGTGGTGGTGGTGGTGGTGGTGGTGGTAGTGGTGGTGGTGGTGGTGGTGGTGGTGGGGTGGTGGTGGTGGGGTGGTGGTGGTGGGGGTGGTGGTGGGGGTGGTGGTGGTGGGAGGTGGTTGGGGGTGGTGGTGGTGGTGGTGGTGGTGGTGGTGGTAGTGGTGGTGGTAGTAGTTTTGGTCGGGTGGGGGGTGGTGCAATGGTGCTGGTATAAGTGGTGGTGGTGCAGTGGTGTGGTGGTGTGGTGGTGGTGGTGGTGCAAATGGATGGGTAGTGGTGCAGGTAGTGGTGGTAGTGCTAGGTGGTGGCGGTGGTGGTGGTGCAGTGGTGGTGGTGCAAGTGGTGGTGGTGGTGGTGGAATGGTGTGTGGGTGGTGCAGGTAGTGGTGGTGGTGCAAGTGGTGGTGGTGGTGGTGCAGATGGCGGTGATGAGGGTAGTGCAGGAAGTGGTGGTGGTGGTGGTGGTGGTGTGGTGGTGGTGGTGGTGGTGGTGGTGGTAGTGGTGATGGTGGGGGTGGTGCAGATAGTGGTGGGGAGGTGGTGGTTGACATAGTATCCACCTAATGTAGCGTTTCTTACAAATAAGAGTAAGACAAAATAAAACACAAGAACAGAACAAAAATTAATAAATAGATAAACGAGAAAATATAAAATAAAAGGGAAAAGAAAGAACTAAAAGACAAAGAATTTCAGAAACATAAAAAGTAAGAATTAAATGAACAATTATAATGAAAATAAAGAGATAAAACAATAGCCAGAGAAAAAAAAAAGGGGAGGAAGGACGGAAGACTTGCTGCCCCTCTCCATTCCTAACACAAGTTAACACGTTCTTTCCTAATTGCTTGGTATTTACAACGGCAACAACACGTCTGGGTCGTCCGCGTATTTTACGTTCCCGACGTTTGTACCCCAAAAGCTATTCTCACAATATCTCATTAGCTGAGTCTTCCTCATTGTTTATACAAGCGATGATACGCGAAGCTTTAACCGGTTCCTCTAATGGCATCTTCGTAATAGCGCTGCGTTATTACGTTTCTCTTTAGCGAGAGGAGGGTAAATACTTGACAAAGGCTGTGCGTGACGCCTTTGTTTACATCATCAGCTGATGATGTGTTTGTATGACTGCAGGTCCTCACTGGCATATGACTTTGTTACGCAAGTTTACTAATGAGGCTTCCCGAGCGTTCACTTTATAACGAGAGAGTAAAAGTCGAAAATGAAAGCCCATTATCCGGCAATGTTTGTGTGGTCACATTTTTAGTTGAATAAGTTAACCTGTAAAGCTCTGAATCTCCAAATGAAGTTTTACTTTTTACATATAAAGCCGAGTCGTAGTGTTTACGTGAACATATCATCCTCGGAGTCGATATAATACTCTGGGCAAGTAAGAAAATATAAATATATACAAATATCTTTGTTATGTGCAAAAACAGTGGACAGTGTTAAACGATTCGGAGTGTATATCACAGAGAGCACTGTGAGAGTACACTATGTACAGCACACACTCTGAAACATTGTCAAAACTGGGTGTACTGATGCGTATCTGCGTTCAGTTAAGCAGATCATTTACCCTAACCTATTATAAAAAAAAATAATTTAACCTAACCTGAACAAACTATAACTTAACTTAACACACAGTTTTAACCCAACATAAATTTAACCAAACATAATTAATTCAACATAAGCCTAAATTAACCTAACATTACCTTACCTAACCAAACAATCTTAACCTAACTTAAACTTACCCTAACATAACCTAGCATTAACTTAAATCTATTTTAACCTAACCTAACTTGGCATGTGACCCATGGCAAATGATGTTGTCCTTCGTCACACCGGGTCAGTGACTTCCAAGACTATGTGTAACAGCGTACGAAGCCTCAGTTGACCTTCCCCATAAACCTGCAAGTTCGAATAAGCCTCATCTGCCTTCTCTATAAAGCTACAAGTCCGACCCAAACATGATGTGACCTCCAGCAGGTCGGGGTGCATGAGTCGCCAAGCTGATGTGCTGGAATAATTATTTTACAACCTTTCCTCCGACCTCCGTGTAGAGTAAAAGGAAAAACAGACGATCACTCTGCAATATTCAACACCCTACGACCTGCCACGCAAACGACACTGGATCTCCCTGGACGAACGAATGCAAAAACACAAACACTACGCCAACGATGCTCTCACACACGAAGACGATACAGGATTTTTCATAATAGAAAACATTCACGGGGTTATTTTTTGTCGCTCAGATGAGGGGAAGGAAAGATAGAATAATGATGGTAGAATGTCGTCTCGCGGTGTAACGTAGGATGCACAAACATAATAAAACCAGAGACGAAAAATTCTCGTCACTCTTGCCCCAGGCGAGAAGATCGCGGTTTCCATGGTAACTTTGGCGTCACACCTACACTGCCAGACACCGCCAGACCCAACACTGCAGTCCTTAGTTGCATTACCCTTTCGTTATTTCCCGCCGGTGTTGTGTTGTTTAGTAGCCGTAGGTGAATTGAAAAGGCGAGTAAAACCTCAAAAAGAGTCAGGCAATAAAGAAAAGAGAGCAAGGCTGAGGAACTGGCAAGCAGCCAAGACTCCACAGGTCGTGAGAGTCGCCTAACATGTGAGGGTAAGTGACAGGGCTGATAATTCCCCCTGATGTAACGAGGGGAACCCCGCGCCGGTGCTGCTCCCCACACACAGAGACCCCCCCCTTTCTCCCCCTCTCCCCTCCCGATGCATGCGTCCCCTCTCCCCTACACAGGTCACATCTTGCCTTAATAACCTGCCTTCCCACTAAAAGGTCAGACCTTGCCTTCGTAACCCTCTTCCCCTCAGCCACGTCTCCCTCCCTGCCCTTCAGCCTCTACCCCGTGCTCTCATCATCACTTCTGGCCACCACTTATTGATATTTCCCCTCTAATAACTATCCCACATTATCTCGCAAGTCGCTACTGACCTTCAAGAGAGAGAGAGAGAGACAGCACGTCACTTCCACACAGCCAACAATGTTTCTCATAAAAAAGGCTTTCAAAATCATAAACCCGACGTGTAAAACAACATTTTATCGCCGCTGTAAATGTCTTTAGTAATCACTGAGGTCACGATACACCAGAAACAGTAACTTAACCGTACACATCTATGACCGAGAACCAAAAACAGCAACAATAAACGAACAAATCATCGAATCCTCGTTTAAGTGAACTAATCTTACCTAAAGCTTGACTCTTAAGCCATTCTTATAATGACTCACAAGACCGTTTGCTTCAATCACACAAGCAAATCCCACTCAAAAAGGTACATCACCCCCTTAAGGCAAAATCCCACTCAAGCTAGTACGTCACTTTCTAAGACAAATCTGATTAAAATGTGCTCTACCTTTCATTACAGCAAAACCCCACTGAAAAAGGTATGTGAATCCCCCAAATCAAAATCCCACTCAAAAAGGTACACCCAGAGTAAGTACCTCACATCTTTGAAGGTTATCCCACTCAAACTCAAGCAAGTACCTGTACCTCACCCCCTCCAAGAAAATGTTTCAGGCAAAGAAAGTGCATCACTCCTTCAAGACAAATCCCACTCTGATAAAGTACTTCACTCCCTAAGCTCCCTAAGTATCCCCATCATCAATCCCTATCGTCCAATTTACTTCAATAATCCCCAGGGGAGGTAACAAGAGCTGTGAGATGAATAAATGCAAAAACTCAAGAAGCTCAAAGGCAATTAAGCTTGTTTACAGACGGTCTGGCGGCCTTGTAATGGTTTCATCCACACTGAAGCTATTTATATAAAATTGTCCGCTACCGTTTACCCCCTGTGTGTGTGTGTGTGTGTGTGTGTGTGTGTACGCGCTCGCTCGCTGAAGATATCTACGTGAGCGTGTGTGTGTACGCTCTGAACCACAGGTGAGTGTACAGGTGTGATGTGCTGGAAGGTGTCTCCTCGGCTGTTCATTTACTCACTCCTCCGTTATTCATTTAATTTGATCGTTCTCTCTCTTTTTCTTTAACATATCTTATTTTCTTATTTTTTCTCTATTACTTCCTACTCTCCGCTTCTTCCCTTCTTCTTCATTTTGCATATCCACCCATTTCTTGCTCTCATTCTCCAATTATATTTTCTCCTTTTCCTATTTTCTTCTTTCCATGTGTACTTCTGACTCATTTCTCCTCTCCTATTTTCCTCTCTTCGCTTTGAGATCTTCGTCTGCTCCTCCTCCTCCTTCCATTACTTTTTGACTCTCTTTTGTTCTTTTCTTCTCCCTTTCCTTATTTTCCTTTTCTTTTCTTCTCTCTGACCCTCCTTCGTTCATCCTTCTTCCTCATTTCCTTCTCCCAATCTTTTCCCATTTTCCATTTTTCTCTCCTCTCCTCTCTCCCACCTTCAAATCTTTACCTGTCCTCCTTTTCCTACTCCTCTTTATCATCTTCCTTTCACCCTTTTCCCCTTTTTTATTTACCTCTCTAGCTCTCTCCTCTCCTTCTCTTATTTCTCTCTTCCTTCCTCTCTCCTCCCCCTCCTCCTCCTCCTCCTCTTCCTGTTCTCATTCTTCCTGCCTACCTTCCTTCCCACCGACGAAAGGCTATCAAGACTCCACCAAGAATTCCCATCTCGCAAAAAGCCCATGTTTTCACCCTCCGAATTCCAGCGTTGAGTTCCATTCCATTTTTTCCCTTTCCCAGTGGCAGAGAGAGAGAGAGAGAGAGAGAGAGAGAGAGAGAGAGAGAGAGAGAGAGAGAGAGAGAGAGAGAGAGAGAGCCGCACTGCCTCCCAAGACCTTTCAGCTGATGAGAACTTCCATTTGCAGGCATTTGGTGATTATTGGCGACGTTGGGCTCCTGAAGCGAGATTAAAAGGATTGTCTGGCCAGTGTGAGGTCTCAGAGAAAAGACAATAAATGGTAAAGAGGTATATTGGTTAATTTGTGGTAATAGGTAAACTGATGACAATGAGAGAAGGGTGAGCTGTCGTGTCTCTTGTAGATTGATAGGGAGGTTAGATAGGTGATAGGAGGGGAGTTACTTAAGGTTGTTGTAGGTTTATAGGGGCTTGTCTATGTCGATAGGTGAATGAACATGGGAGTTAATTAAGAGGATAAATTTGTAGATAAATAAGATATGCTCATGTGTATTGTATTTTGTGAATATGTAAGACAGACAGGTGAGTGAATAGGTTAGTGAATTTATAGATTGACAGGTTGATAAGTCGGGGAGGAAATTGACAAGGTTAGAAAACAGCAAACGGGGGTTATAATATACTGTATACAAGGTAAGGTCAACTGATGAATTGGTAAGTGAACAGGTAAGTGGTAGTAAGGATGGTCTTTGAGTAAATTGGCGAACAGCTTTTGGAGATGAGGGATGGTAGGTGCCTTGAGGGATGGTAGGTGCCTTGGGGGATGGTAGGTGCCTTGGGGGATGGTAGGTGCCTTGAGGGATGGTAGGTGCCTTGAGGGATGGTAGGTGCCTTGGGGGATGGTAGGTGCCTTGAGGGATGGTAGGTGCCTTGAGGGATGGTAGGTGCCTTGGGGGATGAAGGATGGTAGGTACTTTAAGGGATGAGGGATGGTAGGTACTTTGGGGGATGAGGGATGATGGTGTGTCTTGAGGGATGAGGGATCGTAATTGCCTTGGGGGATACTATTAGTGCGAGAAAGAAGGAGAGACAGCAAAGGACCACTCACACCACAGTCGGGGGTTCAAGGGGAAGGAAGGAGAATATCGGTGCTGCCTGGGGTGTGAGGGGACGAGGATAAGAGAAAGGGTCAGATCAGGTCAAGATTGTAAAATCGTATAATCCCTGATCGTGTATCTAGGGAAGGGTCCCCTAATCTTGCGGTAAGGGGGGGAGGGGAGGTCCTAATCTTGTGGTAGACGGAAGAAGAGGGAAGTGGCAGCTCAAGAGTCGTGAAGTAGAAGTAGCGAGTAATGGTGGAGCAGGAGACACGGTTCATCCATCTCGGCGTCTTACATCTCCCCGCTGGTTCTTCTCTTCCGCTTTAAGTCCGCGAGTTTGCGGCGTTTACTGGTCGTAAGGGACATATGCAAAGCCATATTTTCATGTTCCGGTCGGCATCCACTCACAGCCAGACGCCAAGTGCTGCTTATACTCTCTCGGTAATTGAGAGATCCTAACTGCAGACATGGCGAGTAAATTAAACGTCTTTATTGGCACTTACGACCTATTACTACTCGGAAAAATTGAGCAGAGTAAGCCTATCTGGCGATAAAATTAAACATAAAATGAGCTTTACGAGACCGCCCGACTGTTCACGTTTCAGATGGGAGATTCCATAATGCTGAGGCAGTTTTACGTACATAAAATATACACACACACACACACACACACACACACACACACACACACACACACAGAGTAGAGGAGTAACGAGCAAGTTTCTCTCTCACTCTATCTCTTGCTTTCTCTCTTACTCGCCCGCAGGCAAGACGCATGCCGATAGTTGGCCAAGTCCGTCCCCATGTGCAACGTTTAATTAAACTTTGGGAAAATTCTCATCTCTCTAATCACGTCGGTTAATTGGTTAATTTCTGTCTTATCGCGGCCCTCCCGTGTAATGTTACGTCTTGCTTCACCGTATCTGAGCCATTAGCCGCCCACCCTGCAAACTTGGCGGATTCGATACTACAAAGTGCCAACAACTGGACCCAATAAGTAAACTTAAAGGGTCGAATACCACAAAGCACCATCAACCACGGCAAAAATACGAACATCTTTAGGATTCGATATTATTAGAGTAACTCCAATGGCTACAAGTGTTAACCGCACGTAACATTATACAGGATTCAATACTTTTGATCGTCTGCGGAAACGTACCGTCGATATTCACCTCCTCCCCTCCTATTCCACTTCCCTCTCTCACTTTTCCATTCCCCCTAACGTTCCCCCTCCCCCACTTTGCTCCTGCCCTCGCCCTAAATAAAAAGAAAAACAAACACGTTTAGAAAAAATCAAAAAAATATCTTGGAAAAATAAGAAACTCATCCTTACAATACCAACAAAACAACAACAACAAAATCATGTTAAGGCAAAACCAGTCTCTATCATTTGAGTGAATTGAAAGTCAAAAGGTTCTTTATGGTATCCGGAAATAGTCAAGACCCCCATTTTCTTTCTGTGTCCGTAAACGACTCGGAACCATCAATTAAGGCAGGAGGAGACTGGCAGTGGTTCCTCCTGATGGTTACCTTCCACCGTCTTGTCAGGAGGATGAATTAAAGGGATCACTCAAGGTACAATTTCTCAAGGCACCTGTGTCATAATTTCCTAAGATCACTTCAAGATTAGACAACCTTACGCTAACCTAACCTAACCTAACCTATCCTAACCCAACCTACTCTAACCTAACCTGTCCTATCCTAACATAACCTAACCTGTCCTAACCTAACCTACTCTAACCTAACCTAACCTGTCCTATCCTAACTTAACCGAACCGGACCTATCCTAACAATCTAACCGGACCTATCCTAATTTAACCTAACCGATCCTATCCTAAGTTAACCTAATCCAACCTATATCACTCTAACCCAACCCACGCTAATCCAACCTAACCTCATCTACACCAATGAGTGTTAGGTTGGTTAATCTTTAGGTTAAATAAACTGGGGGTGGGGGGGTGGGAATCTTCAGGTGAGCAAGTTGTGTTTCCTAACTGGTGACATGAGAACACCTCTAACTGCTCTCGCTCGTCTCCTGTAGTTTCACACACATGATACACACCTCTTAGCTGGAGTGCAGTAGGTGTGGAGTATGACAGTAGGTGTGGAGTATGACAATAGGTGTGGAGTAAGACAACAGGTGTGGAGTATGACAATAGATGTGGAGTATGACAACAGGTGTGGAGTATGACAAACAGGTGTGGAGTATGACAATAGGTGTGGAGTATGACAATAGGTGTGGAGTATGAAAAACAGGTGTGGAGTATGACAAACAGGTGTGGAGTATGACAAACAGGTGTGGAGTATGACAAACAGGTGTGGAGTATGACAATAAGTGTAGAGTATGAGGGTAGTAAGTATGGATCATGAGTAACAGGTGTGGAGTATGAGGGTAGCAGGTATGGATAGTGAGTAACAGGTGTGTAGTATGAATATAGTAGGCGAGTATGCAGCAAGTGACGAGAGGTGGCGTGGTAGGGAGGGGGAGGTGGTGGGTGGGGAGGGTAGGGGTGGTGGGGGTAGGGGTGGCGGGGGGGTAGGGGTGGGGGTAGGGGTGGAGGGGGTAGGGGTGGCGGGAGGGGTAGGGGGTGCGGTGGTGGGAGGCAGGAAGGGGTAAGGAGGAGGGGGGGAAGTGTAAGGTGTGTCCTGGTGTGGTGTGGAAAGCTGATGCACCACTGCTCATCTATACGAGGGGTTGTGGAATGAGAACACCACCGTCCAAATATAACCTGGAGTACACATATGAGAGAGAGAGAGAGAGAGAGAGAGAGAGAGAGAGAGAGAGAGAGAGAGAGAGAGAGAGAGAGAGAGAGAGAGAATTTTTAAAGGCCACGTGAATGAATTTATCCTTTTCCTCCGACGCATGTGTGTCTGTCTGTGTGTGTGTGTGTGTGTGTGTGTGTGTGTGTGTGTGTGTGTGTGAGTGTGTGTGTGTTTCTGACCATATAACGTGCGTGTGGACCTTTCAGTATCTGTTTATCGATATTTACTGGTTTTGAAAACATTAAAAAAAAAAAGTCGGGTTGACTCACAGGTAAAATAAGACCGTGTAATATCACCGCTACACTGACCGAACCAAATATTAACACTATTCCCACAAAACGGTCATGTTAAAACAACTAATGACTGGCGATAACCATACTGTAATACCTATAACCCTTAACTATTTTGTAACATGTTAACAGGTTGTCTCATCTTTAAATACGAAGTACTGGAGATATTCATAGGATATAGTAGTATATTCCTGACCACATTAAACCTGTCTGTTTTGGATTACTTATTTTACTATAAATTCTGACGATATGTATGTGGTAATGTATAAGATTCTCTTGATAGCATAAAACCCTGTCTGTCAAGGCCGCTAAGTGTTGCCTTATCTTAAAAATTAACTCTTGTCAATAATCATGGGGCAGTGTCTAAGGTTCCACTGACTACATTATAACCTGTCTCTTAAGGTGTTGCTTTATCTTAAAACCAAGACGCTGGCTGTGTTCATGAGGCACTGACTAAACCCCGTTTGACCCTTCGGCCTCTCTAGTCATTGATGCATGTCCAAACCCGGTGGTGAGCCTTCCCCCCCCCCCCTTACATACACATACCTCCTAGATGCGTCACAACACTATGCTGTTCCGAACCCCGTTGTGTTATCTTGAGAGAGAGAGAGAGAGAGAGAGAGAGAGAGAGAGAGAGAGAGAGAGAGAGAGAGAGAGAGAGAGAGAGAGAGAGAGAGAGAGAGAGACTCATCATATTGTTCCCAGTATAGAATGATATTGCACGTCTTTACTTCACTACGCCAACAACAAAACCAGGCTGATTGGATGTTGTCCGGATTGTAAAGTGATCAGAAATAGCCTGTAGTTGGAAAAAGACACACAGGAGTACGACAACAGGCAGGAAAAACAACACCCTCTCTCATGACGGACACATATAAGAATAAAAATGATCGGAAAAACACATATACTGTACTTGGACGAGGTAACTCTAGGAGGAACATATATGAAAGGTAGAACACACGTGGGAAAGAAAGCAAACATGATATAATGAACACACACATGTAAGCAAGAGCTAATTGGAAGAAAACGTACACCGAAAAAATCAAAACCTAGACAGACAGACAGACAGAAAGACAGACAGACAGACAGACAGACAGACAGACAGACAGACAGACAGGCAGGCAGGCAGGCAGACAAAACTGGCTTTAAAAATCATATAATTTAATTTTCTGATTAAACAACTCTACAAACAAGATCAGATTATAATTTTTCCTAATCTGAGTACCGGTATTATAGTCCTGCCAGGTGTCATGGTACTAAGGGAGGCTGTCATTGTTAACTGCCAAGCATGACAGAGGTGGACACGTATACAAGAGATTAGAGCTGTACACATTATAAATTTAATAAATAAATTGAGGTCATCTGATGATTAGCCCTTTATATCACCTTAAGATTAACCACCCTAACATAACGCAACGTAATCTAACCTAACCTAATTTAATCTAACCTAACTTAACTTAATTCAGGTAGCGTAAGGTGTTTAATGACCAGGTGAAATAAGCTAGGGGGGGGGGGTCTCATCTTTGGCGATTCATAAATACCCCAAAAAATGAGAGATTTTTTTTTATTGTGTTTGTTTTTGTCTCTTGTACTGATTTTGAGCGAATTATTTTCTTGTTTATCGTGCTGCCCCTTCCACTAACAGTAAGAAAGTGACTACCCATGATTGATATGACAGGGTGGAGGCATGACGATTTGGTGTTTAAAGGCGAAAGTGTGGACGGTGAGGGTTGGTGATTCTGTATTTTAAGGTGGAGGTGTGGAAGGTTATGTTGTAATTTAAGGTAAAAGGGAAATAATTCTGTATTTCAAAGGTAAAGGGGAGGTAATTTTTGTATTCTGGTATGGCAAGGGAGCTTTAGTATTTTAAAATAAAGAGATGACAATTTCATATTTCTACGGTCTGGAGGAGACAATTTTATACGCCATGGCAAAACAATGAGGCAAATCTTGAATTCAATACGAGATTTGAATCAATGTAAACCTTATACAGTGAAGTACCGAGGGCGGAGGACCCCGACTTTAAGCCGTCTCACGGGGGAGCAAACCCATCTTGAAGACATCTTGGCCTGTACGAGACGCGGCAGGCAGCTCCTTCCACCACCCTCCACCTCCCTCGTGCCCCGCCACACACAGAAACCTACACCATTCGGCCTCAAGAGATAATAAAGTCCTAAAAATATCATCATCCCCCCCAACTACGACCGTCCGCTGGGTAAATAGATGGAACCATAATTCGATTTTCGAAAAGGGAATTGATGAAAAAGTTCTCCCTGTCTACCCCCCTCCCCTTAACGGAAGGCTTGGCAGCGCAGGAGGAGGGTCGAGGGGCGAGGAGGGTCGAGGGGCGAGGAGGAGAGGGGAGGGGTTGTGAGGGGAGGGAGGAGGAGGAGGGGGGGGAAGTGGATGGGTGAGGGGGAGGTGAGAGGGAGAGAGGTGGAGGAGGAGGAGGTTCCAATAATGGCTGGGACTTGTTGCGCTCCGACACAGCACAGCCGTATTGGAAACCTGTCGGGGAAACTCCCAACAGCTACCAACCGAACTTTTTTTTTTAACCAATTTCCTTCCCTTCATTACTATGATTACAAATGTTTAATGTTTCTTTTTTTCCCACCCAATGATATTATTTTCCTCCCCGAGTCGTTTGGATGATGGCAAACTGATCTATTTTTTGTCCTCACAGTTAAATATCCTAAATAAATGCCCCTTTAATTGAATTGTTATTTGTGGATATTTTTTTTCCAGAATTTGGCTCACATGGGATAATCAATACCACTGCCGCTAAAATGTTATTGTCAGTGCTCGGTATTTTTATCTACATTAACAGGAAAGAGTTAAGGCAACTGGGTAAACGGTTCACTAACATTTTTCGTGGGTACTTCCTGGATGGCTCAATGTATTATATTATTTACGGCTCCGTTCTGTGAATGATGTCAATATGGTGTGTTGTTGCTGTAATAAAATATATGTTATTATTACCATTACTAGTATTAATAATAGTAATAGTAGTAATGCCACTAATACTACAGCCACTATTACTTATTATTATTTTCATTATCGCTATAAATTACGTGTTTAGGTCTGTCTGATAATAATTTCGGGTTTATATGTGAGATATGGGCGTCGATGGATCCTATACACAGTACATTACATAACCCAATATAATATAAACAAATTTGGTGTAAATATTTTTCGGTCAGTAAATAAGGGAAGCAGCACTAAACATACGAACGAGCACGCGCGCGCGTGTGTGTGTGTGTGTGTGTGTGTGTGTGTGTGTGTGTGTGTGTGTGTGTGTGTGTGTGTGTGTGTGTCTGTCTGTCTCCAGGGTAAGTCTGTCAATCATCATTTATTCCTCTGTTTTATTTATCCTTCTTATTTTATCATTCATATTAATAATGTTTTTCTCTGATGATTTTTTTCTCTATTCTTCCTGTCTTATTTTATATTCTTTCTTTTTATTCTTCTTCCCTTTCCTCCTTTATATTTCACTCTTATTCTCCTCCTTAAACTTCTTCCTTCTTCCTCCTCCTCCCATGACCACGGACGTATCCCCTTCCTTGGTGATGTCTTCCCCAGCTATCACTTTTGGCACTGTATAAGACCTCGGTGATCTTCTAGGGGGCCGAGAAGGATGGCACAGGGCCCAGCTGGTGGGCCACTTGGGCTATCTCTCATTCATACTTTTGTGTCTAAACAATGGAGGATGTGGAGAGGCAGGGGTGGGTAGAGACGAACAAGTATACTGCGTTTGAGAGAGAGAGAGAGAGAGAGAGAGAGAGAGCATTGTTTTATAAGTGATATGTATGATAAGTTATACCATTAATGTATACAAATTATATCCAACCTCTATAATATTGATATCATTGTTATCATAAATATACAAAATATCTATAAAAAAAATAATAATAATCCCATTTATTACCTAAGAAATATTTTCAGGACATGATATCTTCCCTGAGGAGAAGTTGTCATCACTACTGTATCTTGTCTATTGTGAGTCTGAGCGGTACACACTAACCCACTTAAGCACTCCCGCTCAACTGAACTCCCGTCAGGTAAACTGAACACCATGACCTTTTCCATTACGTACTGAGTACAAGAGATTTCATGTCCAATAGGATGAACACCAGAACGCTCTAACAGGTAATAATGAACACCAGAACGCTCTAAGAGGTAATAATGAACACCAGAACGCTCTAACAGGTAATAATGAACACCAGAACGCTCTAACAGGTAATAATGAACACCAGAACGCTCTAACAGGTAATAATGAACACCAGAACGCTCTAACAGGTAATAATGAACACCAGAACTAAAACAATTGATCTCCCCAACCGAAGGAAAACAGTAAAAGAACTTTCAAACAGGTACAGTAAAGTGTGCGCCAGAACTCTCCAACAGATGCTCATGCTTGATTTGCCCTCAAGCGCGCGTTCTCTTAAACCTTGCAGGCCAAATCGTCCTCCGTTGGTCATAAATATATCACCTGAATTTTGCGCCTGTCTGTTTCTGTCTGTAGGTTATAACTCATGAACGGCACACTATTGGTGGAGATTTCGTGACGTCATTGACGGAGGACGAGTACGTTTTGTGTATATACACTATATATATATATATATATATATATATATATATATATATATATATATATATATATATATATATATATATATATATATATATATATATATATATATATATATATATATGTGTGTGTGTGTGTGTGTGTGCGCGTGGTTGTTGTGTTGCCGACAGCTTCTACACCTTAAACAAATTCTTGTCTAGGTGGCCCTTGGGCCGGCCATCCTCGTTGCACGAGGGGCAACCATTAGCTGGCGACCTGTGTTGTAATGGTTAGCATGCTCGCTTCGTAAGCGATCGGATCCGGGTTCGATTCCCGGGTAGGGTGAAACAATAGGCAAGTTTCATTAAGCCATTTGCCTCTGTGTACCCAGCAGTAATTGGGAACCTGAATGTTAATCAATTTGCGGATCGTGTTCCAAGGTAATGGTTAGGCAGTGCAGTTGGCGAGTTGTCCGGTCTTTTCAGATTATTCCTTGACACTGGGTCATGTGTTGGCGACAGCTTCTACACCTTAAACAAATTCATGCCTAGGTGGCCCTTGGGCCGGCCATCCTCGTTACACGAGGGGCAACCATTATTTATGAGATAGAGAAACTTAGTTCTCATATAGGCAATAGGAACATCATTCACACACACAAAAATTATATATATATATATATATATATATATATATATATATATATATATATATATATATATATATATATATATATATATATATATATATATATATATATATATATATATATATATATACGGTATATCAAATTCCAATAAAATCAGTTCAACCATGTCAATATTTACTCAACAAACAAACTTCACAAAAACCTGGACGGCACAAATACACCTGATTTCTGGGGAGAGGAAAAATGAGAAGCAATTTCATGTCACTGTAGCCAATTAAATGGGGAGGAGAGGAAGAGGGGAAATAAGGTCAACAATATAGGATAAAGTAAAATAGGTGCGACTCACCTATAGACGGGGAACAGAGTGAAATAAGTTGAGGGACATTGAGTGAATTACATACATTGAATTAATGTGGAAGATGAAAGTACATATATTGATAATTCAAATATGATCGAACTGGATGCCACATATTGTTTAATTCCAAATACCTAAAAAAAAAGGGTCAAAATTGTAATGAAAACCTCATCCGAGGAACATCCAAGAAACAGGGAAATAGTGACAAAAGAAAAGACAATATAAACAATATCTACGAAATATCAACCAAGAATATGAAAAAAATTATACACGGACAATAACACACAAGATAACGACCAATATCAGTAAATATATCCAACAATAAAAAAAAATACAAGACATCAACCATTATCGTAACGTGAAATATATCGATCAATAACAAACAAAATAAATATATTACATTACAACTAATAACAAAGATAACGACCAATAACGTGCTAGATAACCAAAATCTAAAATACTGGATAATCCACCAATCAGAGATCAGATATCGACCAATAACCTACACGATCATAAACCAACCAATCACACAGCAGACAATCGATCCGTAGCATGAGGAAAAGTAGAAAATTGTAATCATCGGAAATATCGAGTTACTTGACCTCATACTCGAGTAATAGAGGATAAACCTTTCAATATGGCGGAGTCAGATCTCTCCCCGGGAATGATATGGGTGTATTTTGATTATACCAAGCATAATTAAAGAGAGGGAAGGAGGGAAGGGGAAGGATAGGGTGATGATGAAGGAGAGAGAGAGAGAGAGGAGAGAGAGAGAGAGAGAGAGAGAGAGAGAGAGAGAGAGACCCGCCTGTTGATGCAGATCGCCAGTACATATTAGGAGGAGGAAAAGGACGACCATGAAAATGAAGGGGAGGAATAGATGGAGGAAGAGGAAGGAAAAGAGAGGAGGAGGAGGAGGAGGAAGAGGAGGATGAGGAGGAGTAGGAAGATGAGGGAGTAAAAGGAAGAGCAGGAGGAGGAGGAGGGGGGGAGGAGGAGGAAGAGGAGGACGAGCAAGGTGAAAACTCCCATTGCCATAAAACGAAGGAGGACTGAAAAAGGAGGCGAGGGGATCCTCCATGAGATTTACGAGCAGGTGGGAATGGGAATGGATGGAGGCGGCTGGGGAGGAGGGAGGGAGGGAGGGAAGAAGACGCATGTTAGAGAGGAAGAAAGGGGAAGAGGAGGCCAGGAGGTAGACATATGTAGGAGAAGAAGAAGCAGGAAGAGGAGGACAGGAGGAGACATAGTGGAGAAGAAAGGGGAAGAGGAGGACAGGAGGTAGATATATGTAGGAGAAGAAGGAGGAAGAGGAGGACAGGAGGTAGACATATGGGGAGAAGAAGAGATGATAAGGAAGAAGAGAGAAGAGAAATAGTTACGGGAGAGAGAGAGAGAGAGAGAGAGAGAGAAAGAGAGAGAGAGAGAGAGAGAGAGAGAGAGAGAGAGAGAGAGTCAATGAACAGAAGATAAAGTCAAAACAGAAGAACTTCCAACTAATGGACGATGAAAGTAAAATGGTGAAAAAAAGTGATGAAACAAAACTGTGGAAAGAAGAATGAGGGAGGTGAGAAAGGAAATAGAAAATGGAAGAGGAGAAAAATACGTAAGAAAAAATGGGGAGGAAGGGAGGAGATAGGCAATGAAAAAAGAAAGAGGAGTGTGAGTGAGAAGAGTGAAATGAATAAAGATAGGAATTAAAAAACTGTAAGAGGAGACGGAGAAAGAGAGAGAGAGAGAGAGAGAGGAGGGGGAAGGGATAAGTTGTGAACATGCAATAAGGAACAGAATCAACGAATAAAACAGAGGTGGAAGGAATGGAAAAAGAATAGGGAGGTAAGATATGGTAGAGAAAGAAAGGAATCACCTGAAGATTAGCTCCCCACTCTTTTCACTTCAAAAATAACCTAACCTAACCTAACCTAACCTAACCTAACCTAACGCCCCCAGGTAGCGTTTGTATATTTATTAATCCGGTAAAAAATAAGCTGGGCAGGGAGGCTAATCTTCATGTGATCTAATGAAAGAAGAAATAGAAATAAAGAGATAAAGCAGGAGGAAGGAATAAACGAGGGATAAAGGGGAAAGGGAAAAAAAGAGAATGAAACTAAGATGAGCCAAGGAAAGAAAAAAAATGAATGGTATGGAACAAGAGGAAGAAGGAACGAGAAGAAGGAGAAACAAGAGGAAGAAGTAAAGAAGGGGTTAAGGGAAACGAAAAAAAAGAGGATGACGGTAAAATGAGAGAAGGAAACAGAAAAGTGAAAATACGAGATGGAGCAGGAGAAAGAGATAAAGAAGACCCAAGGAAGGAGACAGGGCACTAATAACCATATATTCCGCAGGGGGTGAACGCCACATCTGAATCAAGTTATAACAACGCTGGAAACTAATTAAAACAAACACGGGTTTAATGAGTGCCGTCATTAATTGGTAATTATATTCATTTGCCAAAACATCAGCATAATAACCTCTCTCATTAGCATTTCACGCCGGGGACATTAAAAAAAATACTAATAATAATTATAGTAATAAATGTTAGATTATAATCAACACAATGCTCTCAATTAAGAAGTCTCAATATCTCAAGTTTAGGAAAATTGGACAAAGTTCTTTTTTTTATTATTAACCACACGAGCCGTTTTTTGACAGCCATATCCCGTTCTCTGACTCAGGGGAAATCATTATCTACACACATACACAAGATCCCATTTCTGACATATCAAATTACGTTTTTCTGGCACATGAGATCCTGCTTTCCGATATACAAAATCCTATATGCTGACATTAAACCCCGGCGGGAGGTAAGCAGCCCATTTTCCGACAATTTCCCCCTCCCCCCCCCTCTCTCCACCACGTGTTAAAACCGCGTGTGGACTAATGATTGTTATTCCAGACACAAAAAAGGTCGACAAAAAACAAGCGCGCCAGAACACAACCCATTACGGGGAGGATGATAAGGGAAACAGCCATTTGTTCCTCATTAGGGGAGATGTGTGTGTGTGCGTGTGCGTGTGCGTGTGTGTGTGTGTGTGTAGGGATGTATTTATTCCAGTTTCTTTTTTTACAAACATATATCCTCAATATATTATTATGCCCGACAAAAAAAAAATGCCCACTAACACACCTTCCCTACAACAAACAAACAAGCGCACAGCCTCCACGTATAAACACTACCCATATACAAACAACTTCCTTCAACGCAGAAACATTCCACCAGACACGTTTTCCACCACCACACACACACACACACACACACACCTTTCACCCCCACGACACACACCACACACCTTTCACCCCCACGACACACACCACACACCTTTCACCCCACGACACACCACACACCTTTCACCCTCCTGACACACACACACACACACCTACCTTTCACTCCCTGACACACACACAAACACATTCCTTTCCCAACCACTTCCCGACATGGCAACGGAGGTTTGGTTTCTGCTGACAATATAACCTGTAAAACATATCTGCCTCCCACCAGCCATCCCTTTGTGACGTATACAGTCAATGAGACTGCCTCTCCACACACACACACACGAGTCAAGGTTCCCAAACTCCCACAAAAAGTTTCTATAGAACGTGGTTAAGGAGAAGAGTCAATGATCTACTGAAAGTGAAGCTAAATCCTCCCTCATGAGCCCACGTTTGTTGACAGTTTATAGGTGGAGGGTGGTGAGGAGTTGTGCAGGGCTGTGTCCCCCCCTCCCCTTGTACCTTTTGATACTGCAGTCATTGTGTATATTCTAAGGTAAAATTCTATACATCCTTCTGTGTGTGTGTGTGTGTGTGTGTGTGTGTGTGCCATAAAAAGTAAATAATCACTGTTCGTTTACTATAAAATAATATTATAATATTGTGTGCCATATTTGTTTGATAATAAAATACCTTTTTATGTAATACTGGTTTAACAAAATTTTATTTTTTAGGTACTATTGGTTGAAGAAAAATAAATTTTTCTTAAAACTGTTAGATCCGATAAATAACTATATTTCTTAACAACCCAAGAAAAAAAGATAACTTTGCGTATTTAAATAGTTTAAGAAATTTGCCTCACAATCTTGTAAAATAATTACTTATCTATTTTAACTTTTTGCTGAATTTTTTGGTGAGGATTTCTCTGTCTATACTTTTTCATTTACAAGATTGGGCTTTTTTGTCAAACTCCTCCAGATAAAAAACATTTTAAACGTTTATTTTAACAAAGAAGCGAAGACGACGTACACTGGCGCCCTTTGTCCTATTCGGGGAAAAAAAAAAGTTCCAGATTACTTTTACCAACAAAGAGGTGAAGATGAAGTAAGTTGCCTGCAGTAACAAGGTGTATATTGAATATAACCCTTGGCCTCCTCAGTCAGCTGACCCGAATACACACTGTCAAACTTAGGTAATAGTACTTCCTTAGTGTTCTACTGCTCCTCCTCCTCCTTTCCCTTTACCTCCCTCCCTCCATCGCACTCTACCTCTCCCCCCTTTTTCACTCCATTCATCTCTCTCGTCGCCCCTTCCTGTCACTACTTTTCTCGCCATCTGATCCTCCCGTTTCTTCCTAATCTTTTCCAACCCTGTGTCCCTCCCTTCCCCCTATTTTTCTTCATCCATATTCCCTTTTTCTCCTATTCTTCTCCATCCATGTATTCTTCTCCCTCATTCCCTACGTCTCCCCCTTCTATCCTTCTCTAAGCGTCTGTCCTCGTACCTTCGTCTATCTCTCTCCCGCAGTGTCTCTCCACCAGCTTCTAAGCAAGTGGGGGAAATGACGCTATAAATCAAGCCTGGACTAAAGGTCTCTGCCGCAAGACTGCACACGCAACACGTCTCTCCTCAACCCTCTTGCCGCCCCCCTCCAACACGTCCCTCGTCGTTGCTGCTGGTGCTGCTGCCAAACAACCCTTCCCTGCACTTGACGAGGCGGAGCTACAACGCTACGACGAGCAACACAGATTAAACTCGGCCCCCTTCCCCTGTCATCGTAGCTCAATCAACAAGAATTTTTCCCCCAGTCTCTAGCGCCGTGTTGTCCTCCCGCCTGTGTCACTCTACTCCCACCACCACCATCGGAGCCAAGTGGACCTTGACTTCACAACGCTGGGTATTGGGTCCGCAGCGTGAAACACGTGTGCTCGAGGAAGCGTGTAAGCGAGGGCGATGTTCCACAATGGTAAGTGTTTACACCAGTCAGCTGAGGAGATCAGGCTCGTCCGCCAGCACTGGACAGCGACTCCTCTAACTCGTTCTTTTTGGTGCGGTTCTTGTATCAGAGGGTCGAGTTTGGCTCTCTCTCTCTCTCTCTCTCTCTCTCTCTCTCTCTCTCTCCCTCAGCTCAGACTCTTAGTTTGGTCCTAAAACGACAATGAAGCCGTTTCCGACCTCCATAATGCTAATGATTTCGCACTTATGAATATTCAAGCTTGCATGATTATACCAATTCCCTTCAACCATTTACAAATCGTATTAGCCAAGAGTCCAAGTTGCAGAAGCTATGGTGGGTCGTTATCATTATTACTGTCTGAGAATGTAATCCAACCTGGAGTTAAAACCTCACACAGGGAATATTACTGATCGCTCATCAAAGGCGATATTCAAGTACTGATAATAAACACAGACAATATGAATGAATAAATAAATAAATAAATAAATGTATAAAAAACACTTACATAATATTCATTTCACATTACAAATAAATAGTTCGGCAGGAGATGTTTTAGTTCTTAGGTGTAATTTTTTTAAGATTCTGAGTGTAATTTTATTCATGGGTGGAGCTGTTTATAAAAAAATACCTTCTTACTTATACATTCATTAATTTTCAAATCTGATAAATCCTTCTTATGATCAACTTTTGAAATCTTCATATCGTAACTCTGATAAGGCACTTCACATAATTTTTCTCAAACACGAAATATTTTAATTAAATATTTTTTTTTCGTTTCTTATTTTGAGAATATACACAACTCTTTTACGAGCTTATGGAAGAACTACCAGTTAGTTATCAAGGATTTATGGAGGAAAACAACTGACGTTCAGATTTTAATTCCCGCCAGGTGTGAGAGTGAGTCAGGTATTAGCGACAAACAGCCTTACACACACATCACTGAAGGCTCAAAGTCGCCACACACGTCACATGCATCAGCCCGGGGCCAGCAGGCAGGCTTAGGCAGGGCTTTACTGCTGCTATCTACAGCTGGCTGCATGTTACGCTCTTGTCAGGCAGCGCTCCTGTGATACACCCGTGGCGTAGCCTTGTGATACACCAGGAAAACAAACACACACACACACACACACACACACACACACACACACACACACACACACACTGCCATACAAGCGCATAGGATATAAAAGTCATACTTATCAAATTACACACAATTGTATTACACTCATGAGACTTACAAGTAAACCCCAAGCGGCACACGCATACACTTACCGTACACTTTACACCCACGTCACACACTACAGTGAAGAGTGTCAACATAAACCGGACTAGAAGACTCAGTTTTATTTATACTGTCCCTTAAATAACGCGTCAAATGTTTCTCGCCTCACCACCGTCTATATCATACAGCGACAGTGTAATCAGCCCATCAGAGAGAGACACACACACACATACACTCGGGTGTATTTTTAGCCGCGCGTCAGAGGTTTGCATTAGTAAGATGCCGGGATGTGTGTCTTGAGGTTGGCAGTATGTCTATACACACTGTCTCTCTCTCTCTCTCATACATCTCATACACAAGGCTGGTGCGTATATTTTTCTTTCAGAATTCATACACGTCTGGAGAATTCTGATGAGTTTTTAAATCAAGTTTTTACTTCACTATTTATCTTTAATATTACTAAAAGCTGTATTAAATATCTAATACATCACGATTACTTTTTTAAAAGTTAGGTTAACTTTACATCTTAAACCTAACTAGCATAATCTAACACCACCTTGGTCATCAAACATTTACAACATACTTAACATTTCCCTCATCATCAGACACATCCCCTACATCCTATTCATTATAAAAATCACACAAAACTTCTTTAATATATGAGGCGTATCGACGGCGCGATGTAGCCAAGAACGCCGCCAACTTGACCCATTTGGTCCGACTACAGGCCGTTGCGGAGACCAAACTTCGCCAACTTTCGCGCTATATTTGGCTAGACTTCTTGATTGTATATTTGGCCAAACCCTGGAAGCCAAATTTGGTTAAACTTCGAGGATATACCAACCATAATTTATTCATCCTATTTCACTAGATTTCTCGATTTTCTCTCATATTATATATATATATATTGTTCTTCATTTGACTAAATCTTACGGGTTTATGAGCAAAGGGAATCCATACATTATGATTAAGTGAATAAAGTTTGGGGACACAACAATTCCCACACCCAGAACTTAACTAAATCAAACCCATCCTAACTAAACTTAACCCAACCAACTCCTAACCTAATCTAACCTACCTCTAGCACTACCCAATTTAATCTAGCATATCCCTAATATAACCTTTAACTAAAACGAATCCACGTTTTTGTTTTTGTTTTTTTACATAAAGACTCGGGGGTTCATTTCCAGATCCGATTCCTAGGATTTACTTAGTCTGGCCCATACAACTTTCAATCTCAATGTGATGAAACTCTGTGATGAAAATGGCTGGAATCTCCCTCGTATCTGTCGAAATTCGGTGACATATTAATCGAAATTTCTTGCTATATTCCACGTAAATTAGTTCTGTTATATTTGGTTGGATACTATCAACCCTCTTTTTTTTTTTTTGGTGTGGTCATTTTTTTTCTACACTATCAGCGCGAGAGAGAGAGAACAAAAAAAGAAAAAAAGAAAGGCATATTTCTTTTGTCAGTGTCTTTCTCTTTCAATTACGTAATATTTTCTTATCGTTTCGTCTTCGTTATCATGATTTTATCGCCTTATTCGACGTCACACACACTTTGGGGAACAAAAATAGTTGTTTTTATTCAACAACTGGGCCTATTGGGTGCCTATAGTCCTTCCCTCTCTTCATGACATTCCCTCCAAAAGTATATGTGGGTGCCGTTAGTCCTTCCCTCGCTTCATGACATTCCCTCCAAAAGTATATGTGGGTGCCGTTAGTCCTTCCCTCTCTTCATGACATTCCCTCCAAAAGTATATGTGGGTGCCGTTAGTCCTTCCCTCTCTTCATGACATTCCCTCCAAAAGTATATCATCTCCGAGTGATTGAAGGAAACATATGCTTCCATCTTAAGGTCCACAGTTTTCCTCATACACAACCGTACCCCATGAGTTACAGTACCCCATGAGTTACAGTACTTATGAAATTATAGTACTATGAGTTGGCAGTGGCCTCTATGAGTTGGCAGTACTTATGAGCAACTATGAAAGTTATGTGCGAGTTACAGTACCTATGAGTTATAGGCACACTATGAGTGCAGGTCTATGAGTTATAGTACCTATGAGTTATAGTACCTCTAAGGAGTTAAGCAGTAATTCTATGAGTTATATTCTATGAGTTACAGTGTCTATGAGTTACAGTGCCCCATGAGTTATAGTGCTCTATGAAAATTCCCTACGATATAGTACCCTATGAGTTATAGTGCACTTTATGAGCTATACCCCATGAGCAGGTTCTATGAGTAGCAGTACCTATGAGTTACAGTATCTCATGAGTTGGCAGTGCCCTATGAGTTATAGCAGTACCTATGAGTTGCAGCACTCATGAGTTACAAAGTAATTTCATGAGTTACAGTGCCCCAGTACCCCATGAGTTACAGTGCCCCATGAGTTACAGCACCTGGTACAGCTTTGTGGGACTCTCACACTCAGATGATATCATACGAATTAAATAAGAAAAAAGAGAAAAAGAAAAGAAAAAGAAGATGGAGAAGAAGAAAGGAAGAAGAAACAAAAATAGAAGAAATTAAAGACTAAGAAAAAGAATGAAGACAAAATAAAAAAATGAAAACAAGAAGAAAATAAAGAAGGAAAATACAAAAAGAGAAATAGTAAAACAGAAAAGAAAAGACTAATACAAAATAACACATTAATTCGACACTGTAAACAAGTAGGTTCTTATGCCGCCTGTACCACGGAGGACAATAAGAACTAGTCAGAGCTGCGGTAGAGCGGACTGGATGTGCATATGCCAGAGAACACAGTGAGACGATTTAAAAAAAAAATAAATCCTTACGCAGAGAAAACTAAATAATCAATCCGTATTGTCAGTACAGGCGGACACTGAACTAACCGAGTCCAAAAAAATTCGACTTCAGTTTCAGTTGGGTAAATATTCTTATTTCCGACTAATACAGTGCCTGTTCTGGTCTCTTAATAACGTTAATACTAAACGTTTACGACCGACCGACCGACCGACCCCGACACCCACACACACACCGACACACACACACACACACACACACACACACACACACACACACACACACACACACACACACACACACACACACACACACACACACACACACACACACACACACACACACACACACACACACACACACACACACACACACACACCGACACACACACACACACACACACCATTTTTCGGGTGTACTTTGTATTTTTTCCTTAAATATCACGAAACGAACAACATTACGCGCATATATCATAAAGCCAATAACAGAAACACGGTTATTTGGGACACAATCGAGTAAAATGGTAACACTGCGCTCGCTCGATGGGTTATTGTAAGCGTATCTCCTGTGAACCCTGGGTAAAGAGGATAGCCAGTACAGGTGTTGCCAGAACTGGGTGTTGCAGGTGTTGTATGAGTGTTGAGAGTGTTGTAATGGGTGTTGGGAGTGTTGTATGAGTGTTGGGGGTGTTGTAGTGGGTGTTGTAGGGAGTATTGTAGGGAGTGTTGTAGGAATAACTGGTGGTGTTGTGAGTGAGTATACCTTACCATCTCTCTCTACATCTACTGGTACACTTTATAACCCCTCAAGCTGCTCAAGGCTACAGTCCTCACACAACACAAAGGGGGAGTCGCACCCTTGCCTTCACTGTTCCCCAGAGTCATAACAATGTGCGGCTTCCGGCTGACTTAGAATGCAAAGAAGATGAGTGTTTGCAATGGCCCATACGTCTCTGTAGATTGGGAACTCTTATTCATTCCATAGACGAAAGTTTTACGGGGAAATCATCTATTTCAAGGTTAAGTATCTTAGTTTATTTCACCTGATGATTAAACACCTAATTCTACCTGGGGAGTTAGGTTAGGTTAGCATTAGGGTGTATAATGTTCAGGTGAAATAAACAAAGATATCTAATCTTCACAGTTTAGTGTCCAATATGGCGGGTGTCAACAGAAACCCTTGTTAGTAGAGTAGCTATGAAATATCACTCCAGCGCCTCCGATTAATCAATTCTACCTTCCCTGGCCGGCTCCTTGAGGGCATTCCCGGACAACTAGTTTTTGTAACAGGTGCGAGGCAGGGAAAAAAACGCCGCCATGATCAATATGTCAATGACTAGTACAGTACGTGGGCCGGTGCGCGGCACCAAGGGCGCGCGGTTCTCAACACTCCGTAACTTAAACGTCTCTAAGTTCCACCTAACTACAGATCCTGGAACTCATCCCACAGCCTCACTGAGTTACAATGAAAACAATAAAAGAATGAAAGTTTAAATGGTGTCAAGTTCCACTGATACCGTACCGTGAGTAGATACGTTCTTTTATACCCAGTTAAAAAAAGTAAAGTAGAGGCGCTAATGGTCGAGAACTCAGACCCAGATCTGGCCAGGCTGCTTTGTTTCCAGGGCTTTTCCTCACATCTTAAGAAGCACTGTGAGGTTTTTTCTCTATATCTTATTTACATGTATACAGGAAACTTTTTTTTTTTAACTTTCATCGAACCTCTCTAAAATATGTTTCAAACTTTCAGAATGGATTGGTGTTGCGATTGAGGATTCCATTTTTTTTCGAATCTTGCCCTTGTGTATCTCAGATTAGAGTCGAGTTTAGATAGAGGATCATCTAATCTTCATTCCATTACTCTTATGTTTCCCACGTACTTCAAGATACATGTTTGTGTTCTTGACATCTGCTAGTTAACCTCTAATTACTTCCGGTGACAGGGGGGTCTGCATAAGTTCGTTCAAAACCTGTTTAGGGTATATCTTTACCTGTCGACCCCAGAAACACCTCCAATTGACACAGACGAAGGTGGCTAAGTTTCAATTATCGATTTTCTATATTCCTCTTCCGCTTGTGTGTGTGGAGGGGGGGGGGACCTCAAAGAAAGGAGAGAACAGAGCGGGTGAGAGTGATGCCATAAAAGTGTAGAAAGTGAACAAGGATAAGACAACCGATGGAAACGTTCACACACACACACACACACACACACACACACACACACACACTTGCTTCTCCTCATCTACCTTTACATATTCTGCTCTCTCTCTCTCTCTCTCTCTCTCTCTCTCTCTCTCTCTCTCTCTCTCTCTCTCTCTCTCTCTCTCTCTCTCTCTCTCTCTCTCTCTCTTACCTACTCTTTCTCTTCTCCTCCATTATTCCTTCTCCTCCACCTTCTTTCCCACCTCCCCTTCCTCTCATTCCGTTTCTCCTCTAATTCCACCTCCCTTCCTTCCTCCGAACATCCCCCCCCTCACCCCGCTCTCTCCCTCACTCTATCTGCCCCTCCTTCCCTGCTCACTGAGATGGTCGACAATGCGGGACAAACTGATCGGATTTTCCGCCAGAGTGACGCGCCGAGTGGGCTTATCCAGGAAAGATGGGGAGGGAGGGAGGGAGGGAGGGAGAAGGAACTGAGAAGGAGGAAGAGAGTAAGGAAAGGGGATGAGAAGAAGGAGTGAGAACGGAGGGAAGGGGAGGGTGAGAGGAGGAAGGAAGGAAGAGGATGAGAGGAGGGATGGGAGAAGTGTAGAAAGGAGGACGGAAGGAGGGAATGAAAGGGAGGAGGAAGGGAGAAGGGTAGAGAGGGACAGGGGAAGAGAGGAGATTAAAAGTGGACAATAAAAAAGGGGAGATAGAAGGGTGGAAATATGGATAATAGAGAAAGATAATAAACAGGCATAAGTAAGATATAAATGAGGAAAGACTAAATGACGGAATGAAGAGAGAAGTGAAAGAATAAACGTACATAGAGAAGGTATAGGGAGTAAACGGAGTAAAAAGAAAAAGAGCTCAAAATACAAAGGGGAAAGAAACGGAGGAAAGGAAAGATGATGAAAATTAAGAGAGAAGAAAGGGAAGTAAAGGCGGAGGGATTAACAATAAAACAAAATAGGGGTGAAAATAAAAGAGTGAAAAGAGAAATGTGTGTGAGTGTGTGTGTGTGTGTGTGTGTGTTTGTGGGTGTGTGTGTGTGTGTGTGTGTTTGTGTGGGTGTGTGTGTGGGTAACTGGTTAACAGGGTTACTGTCACACAATGAGAGCTCTGGTCGTCTCAATTCTACCTACCAACATGTGCATAATATAGACCAAACTAATACAGGGAGGAGAAGAACAAGGAGAAGAAGACGGAGGAAGAAGAGGAGGAAGAAGGGAGGAAGAAGAGGAGGAAGAAGAGGAGGAAGAAGGGAGGAAAAGAAGGAGGAATGAAGGAAAAGAAAGAGGAAGGGAGGAAAAGAAAGAGGAAGGGAGGAAAAGAAGGAGGAATGAAGGAAAAGAAAGAGGAAGGGAGGAAAATCAAGCCACGTCAACAGCTGCTGTGTTATGTGTGTTTTAAGTGTCTGAATTTTTACACGATTTGAGGTAAGAGTTTCTTTAAAACCACTAATAAATAACACGTCAAATGAGATATACATTATATAGATATGCGTCATTATTATTATTATTATTATTATTATTATTATTATTATTATTATTATTATTATTATTATTATATTCAGCTGTTGCGGCCTAGTCACTGCATCATTCCTCAACTATTGCATCCACTTATCCAAATGCTACGTTCACTTATCCAACAGTTGCGCAACTACTGTGTCGTATTTCAACTATTGCATCCACCTATCCAATTATTACGTCCGTTTATCCACTTTCTGCATCAATCCATCAAAATCTTGCGTCTTTATCCAACACTCACGTCTTTATCCAACTGTTGCGTCCACCTATCCAACTGTTGCGTCCACTTGTATCCAGTCATTGCCACTTACAACCGCCTGGCTGACTGACCCAAACTTCTTTCCTGCGCATTTCCGCCTCATGACAAGACTAACCCACACCGACCCCTAGAGGCGGCGTGGCCATCGCATTAGCACGCTGCTCTCACCCTCAGGAGCCATCTGTGTCCTGTCACTTTCCATCATGGACGCCGAAGTTATGCTCCTCACCCACTCCCTCTCCCTCCCTCCCTCTCCCTCCCCCAAGGGATCAAAATTCTGGATATCTCCCACACTGATACCTACCACATCATTTCCACATGAAGAGAGACAATCTTGGCGGCTGAGAGAGAGAGAGAGAGAGAGAGAGAGAGAGAGAGAGAGCAGGTCCTTTTTTGTAGTTAGGGCGTCAATTTTTTTGGGTCGTGTGAATGCGTTTCCTCAGTTCCTATTGAAGGTTGGTGTCCATCATTTGTTTGTGTGTGTGTGTGTGTGTGTGTGTGTGTGTGTGTGTGTGTGTGTGTGTGTGTGTGTGTGTGTGTGTGTGTGTGTGTTTTGTAAGCGACTGTGGTGCCCTGGGATCGTATTTCTTGCGAGCGTGTCTTTCTGAGGAATTGTTTGTGGGGGAAAAGTTTGGTTGCAAGTTGTGTTTGTTTATATCGTTTGTATTGGTGGAGGAATGTGTGTGTGTGTGTGGAGTTTACATAGTAAGGTTTAAGCACACACACACACACACATACACATCTCACCCTGATACCCTGATTGACCTTTAGGGTCAAAAACTTTATATAACCACAAGATATATCAAGGTACAAACGCACCAATTTTCGGGTTTTTGTCAACAGTTGCGCTAAAGCCGTCAATTTTTATATTTTCCCTGCCTACGAGGTGACCTCATTTTTTGACCAGGGACCCCACTCGCCCGCCCAGCACGGAGGGACAAAGTTAGTTGACACAGACACCAATTTTATGTGTATTTATTGCATTTGGAGGTGCCTTATTCGTCGGGAGGAGATACAAGAGGACGCTGGTATGTGGCAACACTTGGGGGCGGGGGATTTTAATATCGTATGGAAGATCTGGCTTTAGAGGTGTGTGTGTGTGTGTGTGTGTGTGTGTGTGTGTGTGTGTGTGTGTGTGTTATTCATTCCTTAATATATGGACTGAACATAAATATCAAGATTCGTACTCACAAAGACTTGTACTTTCGGTTTCATACATAGGGCTGTACACACACACACACACACATACACACTATAAACACATTACCTGTCAGGTTTAGCGATACACCTATACCGAAAATAGATTTGGAAGTTGAGGAGCGTATTTACTCTGTAGTTCCAACAAACCGACCACGGATATATATATATATATATATATATATATATACACTAACAGTGGTGCACTGTCTTGCTATAAGCCTAATGAAAGTATCTGTTTGCCAAGGTCTCGGGGATATAGGCCTACCCAAGTTGGTCATCTTAAAAGAGTTACTATGGACTTAGGCCTATCTGTTGCCGGGTTGGAGAGGACAGGGGGAAGCGTGGGGTGAGGGGTAAGAGTGAGAGAGTAGGAGGGTAGAAGGAGAGAGAGGTAGGGAGGAGGGGTGGGAGGAGGGGAGAAGGAATGGGAGAGGCGGATCTGGATTTACAAGAGGGGGGAGGAGTGAGTGAAAATCTTAGGTGACAGAGGCGGGCAGGCGGAGCGGCCACGTTAGAATGGATCTAATGTGATGGGGACTTGTGAGGAATGGAAGACCGAGAGAAGGAGACGATAAGACAGTTGCTGGGGAAGGTGATGGACAACATTACGTGAAAATAAAGGATATAATGGATGAAAGGAGAGAGAAGAAAAAGATAAAAATAATAATCTGTTTTTAAGAGTACTGTAAATGGTAAGTGGAGAGAAAGAGAGAGAGAGAGAGAGAGAGAGAGAGAGAGAGAGAGAGAGAGAGAGAGAGAGAGAGAGAGAGAGAGAGAGAGAGAGAGAGAGAGAGAGTTTTTTACAGAGGGAGAGCTTCAGACGGCGAGGCTTTCAAGACGATGGCGTGTGGTGGGGTCATTTTTTTGAGAGACAGAGAGAGACAGAGACCACCAACCTGCCTTCGACACCTAATCCTCGTCCTGCTCACCCTCTGCCTCTTGACTATAACATTAACAGCATGCCCTTGGAACTATGTAGCTCCTATAAATATCTTGGAATATGTGTGAATGATGCAAACTTTGTCAGCAACCTTCGTGACAAAATAATGCAGCGCATTAAACCCCTCAGAACCTATGCTCGTACTTTCTATCTTCACTTCATTCGTTCTGTAGTTGACTATCATGCTCTCCATCTTGTGACTATTCCGCCTAAACAACTCAACAGCCTTGAGGTAGTGCAAAATGAAGCCATGCGCATCATCCTAGGTTGCCCAAAATCAACCAGAATTGTAAACATGAGGAAAGAGCTCGGACTGCCCTCCCTATCTGAGAGGATAGCCCTACTTAATACCATGTTTTGTGTCAAAGTTTTGAAGAACAATGGTTCTCAAACTACAGCTCAAACTGAGTTGATGTTCTATCTAAGTAATCCCGACCATCTCGCCAACCTTCCACAAAAGACTCTCTTTGGGGCGTGGCTTCATAAAAGTGTTGCAGATCTCCTGAAACTGAATGTCCCAATCACCCCAGACGAACCTATTAATGCCACTCCTCCTTGGCTGGACATATCAGTTCCTATTAATTACACTCCTGTTGGTAGTACGCAAATGTTAAACACCGATGTGGTGAGATGTGTCACACTAGAAACTATTAACAGACACATAGAGAGTATTAAATCAAGTGAATGTTATGCTTTTACTGATGATTCTGTGCAGCCAAACACAGGTAGAACAGGCTGTGCAATTGTAATATATAAAGAAAAAGAGATGATAGTGTCATACAAACAAAGGCTGAACAACTGGGCCAGCACAACACAAACTGAACTAACTGGAATCTACTTAGCCACAGACTACCTCAAAGAAAATGGAGGTGGGGTGATATTCTGTGACTCTCAAAGTACTTTGAAATCAATGAACAGCCCGTCAGGCTCTATGTCTAAAGTTGCATGTGATATTAAAAGGAATGTGATAACTGCCAATGAGAACAACTTTCGTATCGAATTTGTGTGGATTCCGTCCCATGTTGGAATCAGGTATCATGACCGTGCTGATAGACTGGCCAATGAGGCATGTAAGAAAGAAAATGTTGACCGTGACCTTGGCCTGTCCAATGCTGTAATTAAAAACATTCAAGTCAGAATCATGAATTCTGATCTAGAAGAAGTGAGAAATGCAGAGAAACCTGACAGTTGTAGCATTAGTAAATATAACAAATTTTGTGACAAGAGGTACCGGTATGGCCAGCATAAGGACAGAACCAGAAAATGTGATGTAGTCGTGGTCAGAATTAGGCTAGGATACAGACACATCTGGCAAGTTAGTAACGCTGTACCCATACCGGAACACTCAGCATGTAAACTTTGTGATAAACCTTTAAAGCATACACTTGAACACTATATTATTGAATGTGACACTGTCAAAGACTTCAGGCCACCTGACTTACTGTATCTTGAACTATGCAATTACTTCATTGAATCAGGTGTGCTTGAGGACATTCTTGCTGTTTATCCCAAATTTGCTAGCCCACACTGATTAGTCTTCAATTAGAATATGACTCCAATGTATGTGATCCACTGACCTATATATACTGCTAATGAATATGATGTATTTCCTTCTTTGTTCACGAACCTCTGTCCTGCATGGCAGTGAACAGTGGCATTACCCACATGAATCTGACCGACGTATATGTATGCATGTGTGCGTGTGTGTATATATATGTACATGTATATGTGTATGTATATATGTATATGTGTGTATATGTGTGTGTGTGTACATATATGTATATGTACTGTCAATGAATATGATGCATCTCGTTGTGTACGAACCTCTGTCCTGCATAGCAGTGAACAGTGACATTACCCATATGAATCTGACCTCTATACATTTATAGCTGTTAATGAATATGATGTATTTCTTTGTGTATGAACCTCTGTCCTGCGAGGCAGTGAGAAGTGATACCACCCTCAGTGTCAAGACCTGACTGAATTACTCAGAATAGGCAAACTGTACTACAAGCTCTGCCAATAAACTTGTTAAACTAAAATTCGACACCTTCAACACTAACAGACACATTTAATCCCAGGAGGAGGACGACGAAAAATAACAACACAATTGGCAATGAACAATGGAAACCTCTGAAAAGACATTTCTCGGGGATGAAATTTGAAGAACGGAGGAGGGAAGAGATGTAGGAGGAGGAGGGGAGGAGTTACAGGAGGGAGAGGAGTTGGAGAAGGTGGAATTGTAGGAGGAGGAGGAGGAGGAGATCTTCTCTAGTGATACCACCCTCAGTGTCAAGACCTGACTGAATTACTCAGAATAGGCAAACTGTACTCTAAGCTTTGTCAATATATTTGTCAAACTAAAAAATCTAAGATATTATAAAGATATATTTGATGAATAAAACAACAACATAACGGCTTAAATATCTAAACTCTCTCGGCTAAAAGGACCATCACGTCGATTATCCGATACTTTAAACAGAACAAACAAACGATGGCTTATTATAACCCAACAAAAAAACTCTATGGAAAATTCCTTTCATTAACATAGCCATTTAAGAGAGAAAGACAATCCGTAGTATAAAGAACCATCACATTATATTATCCAATTCTTAGAGAGACAAAGAGTTTGATAATTAAAAGAATAATCCGTTTGAGGAATTATTTTAATTTAATAAAAAACCCGAAGGCGTAATATTTAACGGGAAAACTTCACTGTACAGACAAACCATCAATCTATTACTCAGCGCTTAAGAGACAACGCCTGACCTAATAATGACGACGCCCCTGGTTCTAATATATTTATCGGCACTTATATTCTAAACTAATATCCCACAAACTCAACTTGTGTCTTCTACTGATAGTAAAACCCACGGAGGGAGAATGGTGATATATTTATAGGTTATATACAGCTCTTATGAATGTTTTTCTTCGTGGTGTTTTGCATTCATAGAGCTGTCAAACGTTCTCTCTCTCTCTCTCTCTCTCTCTCTCTCTCTCGTTTTCCTGGACCTTATGTGTATAAATAAATAAGAAGTCAATGCCCTCTTACAGTGTTTCTACTGAACAAATAGTAAACGGGATTTGAAGTAATAAGAAAAATATCAGTAGAGCAAGAAAATAATAATAATAATAATAATAATAATAATAATAATAATAATAATAATAATAATAATAATAGTAATAGTAATAGTAATAGTAATAGTAATAGTAATAATAATAATAATAATAATAATAATAATAATAATAATAATAATAATAATAATAATAATAATAATAATAATAATAATAATAATAATAATAATAATAATAATTGCAACATTACAATACCAAATAATATAAATATCACTTGAAGGGGAACCAAATAATTCCCCTAATACACAAACTGCCCAAAAATACACTGAGAAAAGGTCATTAACTCAGCCAAACATTTACAAACAACACTGAATAGTAAACAAAAGACTTGACAATAACGACAACAAAGTTAATTCCGATCCGCGACAACTGTTTCTCAAATTACTGAATAAAAAGTTTTAGTTTAGGACGGATGGACGGACGGGCGGACGGAAAGACGGACGGACAGATAGACCGGTAAATATTATAAACTTCCCCACTGATGAAAATGGTGGCTGGAGCAACACACAATAATAATACTAAAATAATAATAATAATGTGTAGTACATACTTATCCTTCCTCCATACGCTGAAGATTTCTTGTTTAGGGAAGTATATGGTGGTAGTGTTCCCTTGGTTCTATACATACTGTTCACACATACCTGAAAATTAAAAGAATAAAATATTAATATAAAATAATAATAATAAAATAACAAAAAACAAGAAAAAGAATAATTTTTCCTTTTGCATTTTTTTTTTGCATAATTTCTTATCCTAAATCATTTCATATTTTTTTTTCTCGTTTTCCTTATAAGTTTTTACGTTCTTTTCTTCTTCAAGTTTATCACCTCTTTCTTTTGTCTTGCTCTCTCCATCACTTCTTCCTGATAACACTTGGAAGGTAAACTTATTGTCATTCTCTTGTTCAGTCTTAAGTTTTGTTTTATCTCCTTCATTGCATTATTCTGTCACTCTTAACTTCCACGGCTCCTAACATGATTTTCGTCTTTTCATCCACTCGTTTATTCATTCCCTCTTCATCTCATTCT
The DNA here is from genome assembly GCF_018991925.1 of Homarus americanus. Taxonomy (NCBI): domain Eukaryota; kingdom Metazoa; phylum Arthropoda; class Malacostraca; order Decapoda; family Nephropidae; genus Homarus; species Homarus americanus. Next base: position 220,508 of record NW_024713681.1, read on the forward strand.
TTGGCCTCCTTTTATTCTCGGAGTTCATCATGTCTGGATTATCTACTTTTTTTTTACTATTTTTTCTTTAAATTTCGTCAATTATTCCCATTCGTAGTTTCTTATCCTATTTCAGCATTATTTCATATTTTATTATATTTTCCTTCCTATTTACCCCATCTCTCTCTCTATCCTTATTTTCACATCCCATCTCCCCATTCCACCTGCTCCCCCCCCTCCTACCAGCTCTTTACCATCCCTCTTCCCACCCCCCCTTCCTTTCATTTTCTCCACCATACGATTCCTCCTTCCACTTCCACCTGCTTTTCTCCCTCTACCACTCATTCTTTCTCTCACCTTCACATTCTGTCTTCCTCACCTTTCTCCCCACCCCCACTTGTTCCAGGTCCCAACAACACAAGTAACAACAAAAGGGTCTCAGACGATAACCTTCCCTCCTGTATCGTAAATAAAGCTATAAAACTCTCTCTCTCTTTCTCTATCTCTCTCTTTCTCACCATCACCCCATTTCTCTCACCATTCTCCCTTTTTTCTTATTATTATCTCACTATTATCTCACTCTCACCATCCTTTCCTGTCTTTCACTATACCCTCACTCTCTATCACCATCCTCCCCTTCTATCATCATCAACATCATCATCATCAACCATTTTCTCTCACCATCCTCTCCTCCTTTCTTTATCACCTATTCTCTACCTCCCTCTTTTCGTATCTTCTCCCCAAATCCTCCGTAATCTGGCTCTCTCACCCATTCTGTTTCTGACTATCTATCTCTATCTATCGTGCAGTTCTCAACCACTGTCCTGCCCAAACATCAGATCCCTGGACACATATTGAGAGGGACACTGCCCATTTTCCTCGAATCTCCTGCCCAGAGCTTCAACTCCCATGGGGGTGAGTCTCAAGCTGGACTCTCTCCTTCTCTTTCTCCTACTTGCATCTCTTTCTTCTCCTCCTCCTCCTCATCATTCTCCTTTTTTCTCGCCCTTCTCTTCCTTTTAACCATTTCTCCTCATCCTCCTTTCGCTCTTATCGACTCCTCTCCTCTTTCTACTTTCTAATAGGATCATTGTTCTTCGTTTCTTTTCTTTCTCCTCTTCACACACACACACACACACACACACACACACACACACACACACACACACACACACACACACACACACACACACACACACAAGGAAGTTTGGAGGTGCAGGAGGCGAGATCATTGCCAAGCCAAAAGATAGCAACAAAGTTCAGCAAATGGTTCAGGGATTAATCAGAGGAAATTCCATTAGGAAGAGAACCCAGAGAATCGCTCCCCCAAACCTGTTTATGCGACCCCGGGCAGAACATCTCCAGCCAGGGGGGAAGAAGGAGAAGGAGGAGGAGGAGGAAGATTGAAGGAGGAGGAGGAAGATTGAAGGAGAGAGGGCAAGGAAGTAGTAAGATGGATTGAAAGAGGAGGAGGAAGAATTGAAGAAGTAAATAAGAAGTAAGAAAAAGAAGAAGAGAGGGGACAAGGAAGTAGTAAGAAGGAGTGAAGGAGGAGGAGGAATTGAAGAAAGTAAGAAGTAAGAAGTAAGAAGAAGAAGAAGAAAAAGAAGAAGAAAGAAGAAGAAAGAAGAAGAGGAAGAAGAAAGAAGAAGAAGAAGAAGAAGAAGAAGAAGAAGAAGAAGAAGAAGAAGAAGAAGAAGAAGAAGAAGAAGAAAAAAGAAGTAGAAGAAGAAGAAACACAAAGAAAAAAGAAGGATAAGAATTGAAGGAGAGGAGGGGTAGGGGAAAGAAGAGGATTGGGAAAAGAGGAAGATAAAACTTGAAAGAAAGTGGGTGAAAGAATGGGGAGATAGAGGAGAAGAAGAAACATTGGACGGAAGACAGGGAAGGAAACAAATGAGAGAATAAAGAATGAAAAGGAAAGGAGAAAATAGTAAAGAAACAGGAAGCAAGAAAGAAGAGGCAAAGAAGATTGAAGGGAGAGGGGGGAAGGGAGGAAGTAGACGCAAGGGGGGATGGGAGGCAATAGGGCAGAAGCGAAAGGAAAGACTTAGGACAACAAGAGTGGGGAGGGAAGAGATAAAGAGAGAGAAAGAGAAAAAACAAGGAAGATTAAAGGCGAGAATAAAGAAAACGATGGAAGAGCTCAAGGATTTAATAGAAGCCATTGCAATAAGTATTAATAAGAAGAAGAAGAAGAAATAAGAGAGAGAGAGAGAGAGAGAGAGAGAGAGAGGAGAGAGAGAGAGAGAGAGAGAGAGAGAGGAGAGAGAGAGAGAGAGGCAGAGAGAGAGCGAGAGAGAGAGAGAGAGGAGAGAGAGAGAGAGAGATGGGACCCATGCCTGAGGGAAGATACCAGCCACACAGACTCAATCTTTCAAGTCATCAGCGAGGAGCAACAACAATTCATTTTTTCTCGATACTTTCAAGTACCTGGCTAAAGTATACAGCCTCCTCTTTACTGTCACCAAGTAATATATTCTCCAAAGTCAAACATTCGCCATGATAGTCAAAAAGCAGACCAAACCTATGATGCAGGGGTGTTATAGTGTTAATATTGACGATCAAGATACAAAATTGACTCATCAAGTACAAGTGTTAGAAGTGAATCACCATACACAAGACACAGCAAGAACAAGATGGAGAAGGAGCAAATGACCACTCCTGGCGATGTAAACGGTGAATCACCAGGCTGCCCCTCCTGACCTTCTGGTATTTCCCCGCCACATTAGGTCATCGCTGACTCATGACGATCAAATGCATGGCGTCACGTTCTCTGATTGGTCCGTTAAGTAAATGTTGTCCTCGCTGCTTCTCCCGTACCTACTAAGGATGTGACTGGCCAGAGTGGATGGGCATGGTTTGATACGAGTGTGTGATTGGCTGACTCGCTGGGTGTAGTCCCCCTACATAACATCGCGTTGATAAATGAATGAATTAAATAAAGAGCTCAAGCCCCAATTCACCACAATTAAGGTTGATAGTAAGTGTTGACTGCCGAGTGTAAGTGACTGTTTGTGTAATATTAAAGGTGAAAATCACAATACACTGACACACTGGCCGGATAGCTCTTGTTCCTTCTTGCTTGCTTAGACTATTACATATTCTATTACTACTGGTACTGGTACTATATCTTGGACACGAGTGACATGACCTTCAGAATCTATGGCACCAGATATTTCTTTGATATATCAAAAGTAGGTCACGATGTCCCTGGGCTGACGGGGGTAATTAATCAGCTCTTGAATCTTCTTCTGGTTAAGACATTCTGCAAATATGGACGCCTTTAGCCTTCGCACTCTCAACCTATTGATTGCACAGGTAATTTCTTTCATGTCATGAGAGCTGTTGCCGGTGACCTTGAACAGATCAAGTAATGTCATCAGCTGTGAACTTTTGTTGCTGGTGAACCTAACAGTTAACTTTGGATTGGTATGACTCACTTTTACGATTGATTGGATGAAAAATGATGGCCAGGAGAAAGATAATTAAAAAGAGGAAAGAAAGGAAAGACAATGTCTCCACGAGGTACCTTGAAAGAGAGAGAGAGAGAGAGAGAGAGAGAGAGAGAGAGAGAGAGAGAGAGAGAGAGAGAGAGAGAGAGAGAGAGACTCACAGCTAGCTCACTTGTACACACAGATACACAACTACAACACGATGGCTGAGACAGGGCGTTAGAGAGGCGCCTGTCAGTATATAAAGCACCAGCAGCGTCATCACCAGCTCTTGAAAATACTGTATGCTAAATGCCCAGGCGAGAACTCCCCGTCGTCCCCCCATCACCACTCCCTGCCTCCGCCTGTAGCTGAAACTGCCTCCTCTTTTTCTATTTTATTACACATATCTTATGAGGTATCTAAGTGTGTAATAGCCCATAAAAACTTAATGAAATGGTATATAGACTATAACAAGAGCCTACGCAGATTTCACAACACTGGAAGCAACTCCCTACCCCGTCCCCTCTCCTCCCTCCCCACCTCACGTTCCCCTTCCCACCACCTCCCCTCTCTCTCTCCCTCCTTCCATAAAGTGCACGTTATGGCCGCTAACGGAGAGTGTGACTTTTTTAAGCGCCGTAGAGAATGATGTTTCACTATCGCCTCAGATTAAATTCAAGATTTTTGCTTTGCATAAAAAAATACGCGGTATAAATGTATTAAGAAGCTTAAAGCAATGTTATTAACATTCGTATTGTTTGTTGATATGGTCTGTGTTATATATAAAGATACGCATGTGCTACTCTATACACACAGGTATTATAATATAATATAGTTACCCTGCTCGAGGTTGCAAAGTTAATGTGTGTTCGGGTAAAATGTTGTGACCTGTAAGCCTTTACTTTATGTATGCGCGCGAGCGCGCACGCACACACACACACACACACACACACACACACACAAAAGACAGCGAGAGATACACTGGGGTATTTCATTCCTTACGAAAAATGCAAGAGTAAGAGGAATTTCAGCGCAAAAGATCCAACACATTTTACGAGAATCACAACACTGATACAAACGACGAGGAATAAGTCAGCACAAGCATCCCACGAAAGCTATTTTCCAGCTGGCGATGCTGACGGTCAGCTGACGAGGCTAAGCTGAGTCTCTACTTCTGTTAACGCTTAGGAGGCACAACAGCAGAGACGCGACCATAATGGGAACCAACATAACCACTCAGCAGTCTACAGTACATTCTGCTCTTCTGAATTTGTCGTTCTATCATAACACAAGTACGAGAAGATCTGTAAAATCCAAGTTCAAAAACTAAATCCAAAACCAAGATGATACTACTCCGGTAACTAACTAAGAACATAGAGAGAGAGAGAGAGAGAGAGAGAGAGAGAGAGAGAGAGAGAGAGAGAAACTTTAACGTAGAAAAACTACTATTAGTGGGGGGTGGGGGGAGGTCACTCAGCAGACCCCAGGAACGGAGTTTCAATTATTCCACAGCCAGAGTTCCTACACGACCCGGGGTAACAAGATCAAGAGTCCTGCACGCCTTTCCATCTCTCCTCCAGTAAGAAAGTCCTTCAGGAGTTTCTTGAATCCTTCAGAACATTCTAGTTTGTATTTCTCCTATGACAATAAAATCCTTAATAGCTTAGCCTGTCATTCAGGATACCGTAGGATGTATCTTTCCTTCGCCAAGATCATTTCTCGGGATGTCTGTTAAAATACCGCAACCTTTATTAAGAATATTACTCAAAAGTCACTACAGTCTCTTGGGACACGGAGGCAGGTATCTTTCCTCTCAGAAGAATATCCTGCAGGAGTTGTCCCACAGGATACCGCATGTTGCGTCTCTCCTCAGTCGAAAATATGATTTAGGAGTTTCAGCTCTTCCTCGGGATATTTAGAATGCTGGAGGGGTGAATACATCTGTAGGACTGGCGACGAAAACACAGAGAAATATTCAACATATATGTATACATATATATATCAAAACACATAACACGCATCTCTGGCATGTAAACAGGTCCTCTATTTATACACAGCTCTCATTTGTTCCTACAATCTCACACTCAATATTTTTTTTAATTTTTTTTTATGGATGTATATAAAAAGTTAAGAAAATAATGAATAACTCCCTTTTAACGCTCCTTTATATCGTTAAGGGAAAAAGAATTGGGAAAAAATCGAGCCACCTTTTTTGCCCCATTACATATTTCCGATCTGAAGAAGTGAAAAGTAAGCAATATTAAGGTGGATGGAAATGCACTTTATGGAAACGACAAGGTGGCGACGGCCGCCTTACTCTCTGGTTCCTTCACGAAAAAAAAAAGTTCTTGTACATGTAAGTTTAAAATTTATTTTCTTCCAAGAATAAAAGAGAACAACGAGATTTCACTGTCCGTTTATTTCTTTAAATTTTTGTAACAATGAACAGTAATATTTATTTCAAAGTCACACACAAAAAGGTATTTATAGTGTATGATGAAACTTAAAGTATAAATATAGTTATTTATACAAAGTGAGCCTGTGTTTTACACACACGCGCGCGCGCACACACACACACACACACACTAAATTGGAAACCACACGTCAGTGAAGTTGTCAAATCCTCCAGTTTCCGTCTCCACCTCCTCCGCCGACTCAAGTCCCTCGGAGTTCCTGCACCCGAGCTCCTCAGTGTTTGCTAATAAATATTCATACCAGCTCACCATGCCTCCCCACCTGGTCTTCCCTCCCTAAAAGCTACACAACGTAAAATACCTAGAAAAGTGCAAAAGAGGGCATGCAAGATTATTCTCTCCCTTTCCTACTCCATGCCATATCAAGAAGCGCTCAACACACGGACCCTTGACTCTCACACTGACCATCACCACGACCTCATCTGCAAATTCCCCAGAAGAAGCTTTTACACCATCCTCGAGACACCGGCTCCTACTACCACCTGAGATCCCTAGCCCGAGAATTGCTGTTTGACACCACAACCGCATCCAGCCCATAAGTGCACGAACTGATCGCTATAAGAACAGCCCAGTCCCAACCATTGTAAAAATTATCAATAACTTGTATTAAACCAGTGTATTCACTCCCAGTAAATACTACTTCTTGCACTGTCACTATGTTGAAATGCACTGTAGTTTGAGCTTTTCCCCATCTAGTTATTATATATCTTATTTGTATCACTTATGTTACTTGTATATTATTTGTATCTGAAACCCATTCCCAATATGTAATCAGAATAGCCTTCTATTGCCAAGCTCTTTTTCAATAAAACCGTTAATTATTATTATTATTATTATTATTATTATTACACACACACACACACACACACACACACACACACACACACACACACACAACAATAACCAGAACTTCGGATAAAAACAATAGGACAAACTACACCCAGGTATGTCATATAAGTTCTCTTCAATACTTTCACAAGCAAACAATCCCCCCAGACACTGTTGTTTATACCCGGCCATTCCCTTGCAAACAGTCCCATTATCCCACAAGGTATTCTCTTAAGTATATCCAATATCCGTGATGGTGAGTTGCCTATTATACATTTTATGGAGTAAACGTCTCCTGTCAGTTTCCCTTGGAAGGTCGGGTTTCCAGTAACTTTAGCCTTGTTTAACTCTTTGTTAGCGGGAGCCGGGCAACGGGAGGCGGCGAGAGACGGGGAGGAAGAGGGGTGGGGGGGGAGGAGGACAGAGAGGCTGGAAGAAGAGGAGGAGGACAGAGACGAAGAGATGGAGGAGGAGGAAGAGTGGTATGAGGGTTGAAGAGGAGGAGGCTTGAGGAGGAAAGGGTGATGGAGAGAAGGTAAGCATATTAAAGGATGGATGAAGCTTGGAGGAAGAATAGAATGACGATTTGGAAGAAAAACTAGAGAGAGAGAGAGAGAGAGAGAGAGAGAGAGAGAGAGAGAGAGAGAGAGAGAGAGAGAAACTTTGCATGTTGTGTTTTTCTTCCCGTTTCTTCTCCACACACATTCTTCAAACCATTTGGCATTTTCCTGGCACGACTTTGGTATCGTTAAGGGCTTTTACACCTCCAAAAAATGATCGTAAAACAAATAGCACTTTTAACGCGTAGTTTCATTCTTAAGGAGACGATGCTCAATGTATAATGTTCTTATTTATAAACTCAAGATCATCTGAGGTTATTTTTTTTTATTCAAAATATCGTAAAATTTTAGTCTATAATTCCTCTTCTGTTAGATTCGTATCATAGTTAAAATGGATGATATTGGTATTGGAGTTAAAATTCACTATGTATACAGAGAAACATTCAACACTCATACATAGATGCAGCATTCACACGTATTGTATTCTTTCAATTCTAATCTCAGATACAAACCCAAGAGTTGTGTGTGTATTTGCACACACACACAGACACACACACACACACATCATCACTCTTTTAACCCATCTCTCCACTATAACCCCTGTGAACTAACCCGAGTAATTTTCTAATCACATGCAAACTCTAACCCCCCCAGCAACCCCCTCCCCCACTACCACCACTAGACTAACGCGGTTCAGTCCACCCATCCCGCTTAACTAATTTACTCGGTCCCTTAACTTTTAAAACTGCTTCACGTATTACAGTGGAGGAAGTTTGGTAACCATCTCATTCGCCGAAGTTAAAATGAAGTTTGAGGGGAGAGGCAGCACCCAGACACCACCACGCTAACATACGTTTCCAATGGAGTGTTTCTGAGGGTGTGTTTGTCTCGGCTGTTTTGGGGAAAGTTTACTATAAATGCTTTTGAATGCTTTTCAGTCGGTGTTTTGAAAAGTTTTTGATGTATGTGTTTCAGATTCTTCAACCCTTCACACAAAATGGGGTTTTATCTCAGTGGGTTTTTTTTTATATCTATGAGGCATTTGTTTCAAGAACTGTCAAATGTTTCGAGTTTTTTCTTTTCAATTTTCAAGTCAAAGTTTTACCTATAAATGTTTCCATCACTAGTCATATTTATTTTTTTTTTCTATTGTTTAAATCACAATATTTCCAATGCATTCCATGAAACCTTCTAAGACCCGATAACAAAGACCCAACACCTGTGGTAAGCGACTTAACAACAGTGATCAAAGGAGGGAAATTATGGTGTCAGTGTCGGCCGGGTTGGTAGTGATGCTCCACCATTATCTACCGCAGGATTATAGAGAGGTCTTTAAACAGAAATTACATGAGCCGAGGATGATATCTTTAAACGGCTTATAGAATAATAATTTTCTTCACCAATAAGAATAATATGGCTTTGAAAACACGACTGTAGTTCGTGTGTGTGTGTGTGTGTGTGTGTGTGTGTGTGTGTGTAAAAAATGAACAAACATTCATAAAAACATGTATATATATATAATTCGATGCGATTAAAATACGGATTATATATGGATTTTAACAGTGGCAAACGGAGGCACTGCTAAGAAGGAAATAACACTGAGTACAAATGAGAGAGAGAGAGAGAGAGAGAGAGAGAGAGAGAGAGTCATGGGAGCGACACCGCAAGACAGAGGAAATGAGTGGGCATTGGCACGGTTAGCGGGAGGAAATGACTACGTTAGCTCCTTATCAGTCGTCATTATCCCCTGCCACCACCATCACCACCATTACCCCCACAAATGCTACCACCATTATCACTGCCGCCACAACCATTACCCCCCCCCACAAATGCTACTACCATTATCACTGCCGCCACAACCATTAGCACCACTACCCTCACTACCACCACAATAGCTATACTACAACTACATCTGCCACCACTGTTATCACCCCTCACACATTTATTATCCCTGCCACCTCCATCACTGCCACTATCACTTAACACCACCACCATCAACCCCCCATCACTATTACTACCATTACTACTACCCTTTTCGCCATTACCGCCATTATTACCAGCCCTGGATCTGTCACTACCATCCCTAAGCCATCAATAATACCATACAAACTCGGTCTCACTACCATATCTATCACCACCATCAAATTCATCACCATTCGTCCCCAACACAAAGTTTCCCCCCCCCCTACCTAATTTCTCCCTTCCAAGGACAATTTTCTCCCCACCTTCATACCAAATTTCTCCCACCCTACGACTATTTCTCCCCACCTTCATGCACAATTCCCCCAGCCCATCCTTAATTTTCCCCATTGCCCCAATCATTACTTTCCCTTTCACCAACGCCATCAACCACCATCATGGCATCTGACAGGCATGCGGGACCTCTTACACCCACACACCCACCCCACCCACGTAATACACACCATCTAAACGCAGGCAGCTATTTACTCTTTTCGTGGGAAGATGCTATCAGGGGAGACTAAGACCTGGGTGTACTGTTTGACTGCGATATCATCATGGGAGCCAATATAGCATAAGTGGCACCGTTCACACTACGTTCATACGGTGATGACGTGAAGATAAACTAAAAAAAGATCACGTGTTATGCGGCAGAGGTGTAATAATAACGGTGATAATATAGCAGAAGTGTTATTAATTACGGTGGTAATATAATAGTGGGTTAATATTTATAGAGTTGGCAGGGAGATAACATGTTGGTAATGTGGCATTTGTACGGCGGTAATAGCACAGTCACGGCATTTTAATAATATATAGCATAGCACAGTTTATGCCACGAGGAATATAGCATTAGTACTGTGTCGTCTAAATTACACAGGGGGGGACTAGTAAGGGTATCGTGGCATGACAGGTGGCCAGGGGGGGAGGGGTGGGGTGTCTACCTGTGTGGGGTTAAGCTGAAATGTTATTGTTATCTGATGGGAAAAATTATTGATGATTATAAATTCAAGAAAAAATCTATGTTGTCTTATTATATTAACTTTTATTACATCTATATTGTCTTTAAACTCTGCAAATAGAATACAAAATTATTGAATTAAATAACCGAAAAAAACACACAATTAATCTGGGTTCTTAAATCCTTTAATGACGACGATGATTTAACTCGTTATCTTGAAAGGGTTAAGACGTTGTTCTTAGGTAATCAAACCATCATTCTGTTTAACTACCACTCCGTTAAATCTTCATCCTCAAATGGTTTAATAAGAAGGAAGAAGTTATTCGAAATATTAGTCACTCACATAACAACACGTATAAGCTGTAGGTGTGTCACACTGCCTAGGACTCCTCAAGACCTAACCCCATCAGCAACACCTTATCAAAACTCAAACCAAATAATTGCAGGATGTATTAAAAAAAAACTCTCATCTGTTGCCTTTTGGAACATGTATAACACACTCAGAGTATCTCGTCAGGTGAAGACGTAGGATACCGTTGAGTTGCCTGAGGAGACGTAAGAGAACTTGTGTGTATTGTGATTTGTTTCCAAAATACAGACGACTTCGAAACGCCGATATATTGAACCAGTCTCCAGTATTATATGCAGATACGTGTGCTTTTTATTTTAATCGGAATATTTTATTTATTTTTTTGACAGAAGAGACTGTCAACATCATGAAAACTCACCAAAATTATGAAAACTTTTGAGAATAACAAGAACGAAAATCTGCTTTCTCATATATCCAGTTCTTCGGAATTTATAACACAATACCTGCATGGCACAACAGCAACAACTTCAACCACCTGCAATCAACTGCTTGTTCAGTGTTGTCACAACTAAGCACAACACAGCCAGGAGCTCAAATGTGTCAAATCGTAGAAATGAGGTTTACAAATACCAGTAAATTCCTAATACTTACTAAAACAATTCAGTAGCATCGCAGTACAAGGATGTTACATGAATCATCAACAGTGATCTACCTTCAGTATGAGAGGACAACTTTCACTGTTAGAGGTCACTAGGATTATTTATGAATAATGTCTCAGTCACTGGGAATATTTCATGTGGCGAGCAAGCACCAGGAATATTTTATCTTAGGCACTAGGAATATTTTGTCTTGGGCACTAGGAATACTTTGTCTCAGTCACTGGGAATACCTTGTTTCAGGTAGGCACTAGACAATCCCTGTTCACAGCGCAGTTTAAATTCAATAACAGTAAAACAGCGACCTCACTCTCGCTTCAAAAATACAAATACAGGGTACATTTTTTTTCTTCTCTGTGACGGAAATGTGGAAAATTATCAGAGAATGCTTTTGTCAGTCTCAAATACTAAGTGAGTGCAATCTGGAGGAAAATATCGTATAACATTAAACTTGAAAGCATTTGAAGGACGTGGAAATATTCATAGATATATTGAAGAATCCTTGATGTTGAACAGCACTTAAAAAAAAAAGCCGAGTGAAAACATTACAATGAAATATCCTAAATGGTTGAAATTACTTAAAAAATTACTAAGGAATCATTTGTCTGAAAATCGTGGGTAGTGTGTCAATCTTGCTAAAAGAAATATGTAATTATTTCTTCCCACAAGCCTCCTCTCACCTCCTCCTCCGTCCACCTGTTCCTCCACCTCCTCACTCAACGACCTGAGCGAAGATAAAAAAAAAAAGATCTTAATTCATACATTGACATAAATAACACAACCGTAAGTATTCGATAATGAATTAAGTCCACGTGGGAGTACGAGAGCAAGAGACCTCAACCCTTATGGTGAGAGTCGACGAAGGTGAAAATACCAAACTTCTTCGACATTTAGAGCATTTACAAACAACTCCTGCCTCACTTGGGGCTCGGGTTCCCCTGGCAAACTCTTCAAGAAGGTAAATCAGAGAGTGGTGAGAGCAGGTGAGTTTTAGACCTGGGTGAAATAAGGACCTTAAAAAGAAGAAGGAAAAAAAGTTTTAAGAGGGGTCGTAGTTCCCGAAGTACGACTGGTTACACACATCTCCCCATCGCACTTACTCATCAGCTTCCACTCAATCTAACGCAAGATTACGGGGACTCCTCTTCCTCCTCCCTTGTGGCTGTGGGTGAAGGGAAGGAAAGAGGAAGGGGGTGGGGAGAGAAGAGGAAGGTGGTGGGGAGGGAAGAGGAAGGTGGTGGGGAGAGAGGGAAGAGGAAGGTGGTGGGGAGAGGAGGAAGAGAAAGGGGGGAGGAGGAGGAGGAAGGAGTGCAAGGGCGAGAGAACTGTGGTAACCTGTGACTGCCAGCAGGAGACATTGGTTCATTCATTCTCGTTTTGAGATAGAGAAGAGGAGAGATTGATCGTAGCCCGTTGAGGACGAGGGGGGTTAATCAATCGTCCACAATGGGTTACAATATCGCATCAAAGCTTTTAAACCATTAACCTCAAAGGATTAAATCACTAACCTCAAATTATTAAACCATAATACTCAAAGGGTTAAAGCATCTGTCCTCAAAGGGTTAAAGTATCGTCCTCAAAAGGTTAAATATCGAAAATAAATGTTCCTGACGATATCCAAATACTGAAAGGCTCAAGTGCCAAGCTATTTGATCTTCGCTTATATCATGGTTTACTTAATAAGTGATTAGTGACTTCATTTAACCTGCAACCATAAAGTGATGCTGAAATTGAAAATGTCTGGATAACAATAAGTAAAAATACGGCCTAGGAAACTGAAAGAAATTAGGTAGAAATTAAAATATAAACTTATGGAGCGATTAAAGAGAAATAAAAAAATCAATAACAACTACAATATAGTGAAGAAACGTTGATAATATGAGGCTATAATCTATAAAAATTTGAAATAATTTAAAAAATGACGAGACAGAAATCTATAAGACTATGTGTAAATTGTGATGCCAAAAAATATGTATACAGACTTAAATAAAGTGAGACGAAAAATCTGAAGAAAAAAAATTCTGTAAAAAAAAATAAGTGAAAAACTGGAAGAAAAAATCTATGAAAATCTGCAAAAATTGGCGAAGTTATGCAAAGCGAAATGACTTAGATTTAAAAGACAGGGAATAGGTGGACAGCCATTGAAAAGCTAAACGGCCCCACCAGTGTTGAAATGGCCCTGGACGGGAAGAGACCCCGAGATCAAAAGAAACGGTGACGTGATGAAAGTAATGAGACATTTAAGGCCTCTTCATGGGTAAGAAAGGGTCGATGCTAGGGAGGAGTAGGGGCAGGGAAGGGAGAGGGAGGGTGAGGGAGGGTGAGGGAACGGAGGGAATAAATCATAGAAGAAGAGGGTTGATGAAAATGAAGAGGTGTAGGGCAAAGTAGAAGGATAGACCCAAGTAGAAAGGGTCCATGAGAAAGGAAGGAAGGAAGGAATGAAGGAAGGAAGGAAGGGAATGGATGTATGATGGAATAATTTAAAGTAGAAAGGGCTGATGAGGAAGGTGGTAAAAGGACAGGTAGGAAGACAGGACAAAGAATAGGTCGAGTAAAATGGGTCTATGAGAAAAGGGGATTTTGGGGGGTAAGAAGAGATGAAGGGGATGAGAGAAAGAATAATTTGGGTAGAAAAGGTCGATAAGAGGAAGAGTACAGACAAAAAAAAGAAGAGAAATACAATATATGTGTACGGAAATATTTCAAGAAACAGAAGAAAATGTCAATATATAGAAGATATGGAGACACGAAAAAAGAAATTAAGTAGGTGAAGAAAATAACTAGAAAAAAAACTGAAGAACACATTAGAAAACCTAAGCAAACTTTTAGAAAATTTATGAAAACCGACATGAAACTGGTTAAATAAAACTAAAAAAATATATATATATTTTAAAATCTTACGGAATTTAACAAATCGAATGAAATTTTGAAAATATGATTGCCAGGAAAGTAAATTAAAGACAATTATCAGAAACTTGTATTTTTTGATGTAATAAATTTTTAGAAAACCATCAACAAACTAAAGAAATTAACAGGAACAAAAAAACAAAACAAAAAAATTCAAGGTACTGTTAGAAAACTAAAGAAAAATTATAATAAACAAATAAAAAACTACCAGAATCACAGTGAAAGAGTAAACAAAACAAGAGATGATGATGTAGTTGAAACTCCCAACTCCCAGAATGTAACAGGAGACTGAACCATGCCAGCCGTGAAGAGGAACAAGCGACCCTGCACCACACACACACACGACTCTCTCCTTCCTAGCCGAGTTTTAAAGATGGTTGATGAAGACGCAAACGAGAGAGAGAGAGAGAGAATACACCTGCTCCAACAAAAACAAAAACAGCCGGTCAAAAGAGGAGAAATAAGGCTAATGAAAATCCCGCTTGCCTAGATGACTACCCATCATCACTGTCATTCACTCTCTCTCTCTCCTCTCTCTCTCTCTCTCTCTCCCACCACTTCCCTTCTTACCTCTTTCCCCTCTTCTTCTCCTCCCTTCCCCTCTTCATTACCCTTTCACCTCCTCTTTTCACTCTCCCTTTCCCCCCCCCTCCTCTACTCCCCCTCCCTCCCTTCCCCTCACACATCCTCTTCTCCCCCATCCTCTCACCTCCCTCACCTCACTTCCCACCTCACTCAACTCCCCACCCCCTTCCCCCATCCAGCCCCCGACGGAACCCATGATTGATACCCAACATGGCCGCTCTTATCACACGTAAAGGGGAGCTGCAACTGCATTCGACTCGATGCAGCTGTTTTTTCCGTCCTTAGTATTTTTTTTTTTGTGGGGGGAGGTAGGGGCAATATCATATGTATTAAATATTTTACGACATCCTATAAATATATGTATAATACTGTATATTTTACGATATATGTATAATACTGTATATTTTACGATATATGTATAATGTATAATACTGTATATTTTAATATATATATGTATAATGTATAATACTGTATATTTTACGATATATGTATAATGTATAATACTGTATTTGTCTCCGATATTTTTTTTTATAATATATAACTACTAATTTGATTCAATGGTAAACTGAGGTATTTTTATCAACTAGAGTAATATTATGTTATATTATTATTTATATTTCCTCGTATATAGTTTATTCTGATACTAAACTCATGGAGAGAATTGGTTTAATATTTACCAACACAGCATCGTTATTGAGGTACAAGTGTGAGGCTTAATTGAGAAGTGGTGGAGGCTAGATGGAGAAGTATGGGGTGTGGTGAAGGGGGCAATATGTAACTAGATTAAGGGATGGAAGAGAATATGTTGGAGGGTGAGGTGGTGGAGAGGGAGATGTTGGAGGGTGAGGTGGTGGAGGAGAAGATGTTGGAGGGTGAGGTGGTAGAGAGGGACATGTTGGTGGGTGAGGTGGTGAAGAGGGAGATGTTGGAGGGTGAGGTGGTGGAGAGGGAGATGTTGGAGGGTGAGGTGGTTGGAGAGGAGATGTTGAAGGGGTGAGGTGGTGAGAGGAGATGTTGGGGGGAGGTGGGTGGAGAGGAGATGTTGGAGGGTGAGGTGGGTGGAGAGGAGATGTTGAAGGTGAGGGGGTGGAGAGGAGAGGGGGTGGAGGGAGGGGAGATGTTGAAAGGTGAGGTGGTGGAGAGGGTGGAGGGTGAGGTGGGTGGAGAGGGAGAGGGTGGAGGGTGAGGTGGTGGAGAGGGAGATGTTGGAGGGTGAGGTGGTGGAGAGGAAGATAATGGTGGGGGAGGTGGTGGAGAGGGAGATGTTGGAGGGAGAGGTGGTGGAGAAGAAGCTCAAGGAGATAGTAGAGGAGTAGATGTTATAGGGAGACGAGATGGAAAGGGAGATGGAGGAGGTAGTGGAGGAAGAGATGCTGAAGGGAGAGGTGATGGGGCAGAGATGGGGGAGGTAGTGGTGGAGGAAATGTTGGGGGAGAGGTGATGGAGGGGGAGAAAGAAGAGACAGAGGAAGAGGAGATGCTAGAGGGAAAGGTGGTGGAGGGGAGAGATGAAGGAGGTAGTGGTGTAGTATAAGTTGGAGGGAGAGATGGAATAGTGATCAAAACGAGCTCGAGATACAATTGATAACTCAGGATTTTACAAGGTCAATATTTTCCTTGTGCATCATCTTATAATTATCATTATTACAATAATTATAACTAATGATATCAAAAGCATCTTTACATTATGATTATTTGTTGCTGGTCACTCCTATCAATAGGGCCATAACACACCTTCCCTGCCTCCGTGTAAACACTACCTGAGAGCGGAACCATTCATAAAAATAACCCCCATTTAAACATAAACGCCAGAAACTTTTGCCTCGTAAATCGGTCTTTTTCCCCCTCTCCACACATCACCAATAACGAGCCGTTCAGAGGCCATTTGCAGTACACATAACCGTAAATTGTGTCAGATATTTTGCTCATCCCCATTTTACCTTCGTCGACGTCCTAAGTACCATAAAGGCTGTCGAGGCGTCTGCTTTTCGCTTCAGTTCTAAAATCTTTCACTAGTCGCTTGTTTTTGGTTTTTTTATACAAATGTCCTTTCTTTTAAAAGTTTCCCGCTACACACCCGCTCAGAAACCCACGATGACTAATCTCAAAAGGAAAAAATATGTCTCTCATACAACATATAACAAACAAAAAGGTGGAAAATATCTCCTCTACAGCTAATTATATCATAAAGAACATACACATTTGAGTTGATTTGTACCATCTATGTATTTCGCTCGGGAAAAGAACTTTGGTAAGGTATATTCCGCCTTTGACAAGTAAATAGTGATATATACTTACATCTAAGATCAGCCCAGAAATCTACAAAACAATATATTTAACGTAAAAAAAAAGACTAATTTTTATCGTCTACGTTCAGGTACATTAAACCTCTTAAGCATTTGAAGCAGTCTGAACATTTTATTTTTTTCCTTTGCTTTAACGATTCCCCACAGATGTGGACGAGTGGTTAGGGTGATTTCGTTCGACCCCAGGACAGCGTGGGGTCTTCATGAGCAAAGGAACCTTACATCCCATTAACCCCAAAAGAACCTTACATCCCACTCGCTCAGACGGAATCTCACATCCCACTCACTCAAAGGCAACCTTACGTCCCACTCCATCAATAGTATTTTCAAATTACCTTGCATTTGCAATTAAATATCTACACTAAAAAAAATCATTATTTGTGACTGTGATATTTTTAAAGTACTTAAAACACACAGTTTATTATAACAGCGAGTTATTTTAAGTCTATAAAAGTCTAGCTTATTATATTACACCGTCAATTTTTACATAAAATGGCGTTCTTTTAAATACTTTTTCTCGGACACTAAAACATTATATAAAGGCGTTCTTTTAAAGCTCTCTTCTCGGACACTAAACCATTATATAAAGGCGCTCTTTTCAAGCCCGTGTCTTCACATGAGGCTCCAGCGATTATCAAGGGGCCATATTGCAAGGGGAGGAAAGATGAGCCGAGTTGGGGCCGCCCGTCACTCACCGTCCATTAGCGACCTTCATCACCAGTTGAATCTATTATATATATTCTTCCCCATTAGTCCTCTATACGACAACAGTTTTTCAATAAATGAAACATAGTCTAGTGGAGCTCTGGTGAGGGAGAGACTGTTGTTCAGATCAATGTTCATAACCGGAGAGTAACCATGTAAGTTAGTTGTTATTGCTATCACCACCAATGCTTATAACCGAGATAACCGTATCAGGGTCGTTGTAGCAAAAAAAAATGTTGCATGGTGTGTAGGCGCAGTTATCTATGCTTGCATTACTAGTGCTTTATCGCCCATAAGAGAACCACAAACACGGGCTGAGTTCTGCCAGCATCACCATCAGTTCATCAGCTGATCCGTGACGCCATAGGTGACTCATCGAGGTTATGTACCCCCACCAATCACCGCCCACATCTGATCAGTGGCGTCATCGGTGACTCACTGCGGTTATCTCTCCTCCAAGGGCAGCCATCACGTAATCCCTGACGTCAGCGGTGATTCGTTGTGCTTATCAGCCTTCGCCCAATCATACCCATCTGATCCGTGACGTCATAAGTAACTGAACTTATTAGGTCACTGTTACTCGTTATCTTCTCCCCAGTGACGTCACTGTTGACTCACTGGACCTTATCACCTCCACCAGACAGTGTTTACCTCTGATGTCATCATCGATCTGCTTGGTAATTTCGTTCTCTTTACTCTCGCTTCTACTAAATGATGTGGTTTAAGATGTGTCAACAGGCTTTGAGAAACTTTACTTGTTATTTATTTGACGGTGAATCCAGGGTCTCACCAACCCCCCGGAGAAGACTTGATCAACCAAGCTATTACTGACGGCAGCTCACAAGCCAGCATAACCACTACATCCTGGATGATCAAGAAAACTTTTGATAAAACCCGCCAAGTTCTCTAGCAATTTTCAGATTTTCATGGTTTTCATTTATAGTTGTTAATATTAATATACACAAGGGTGAAATTGGATTCTCTATTAAACCTGAAATAAACCCTTACTTAAAAATTCACTGTTTAAAAAAATGGGCTTTCAGTCAGGTCAGGAGAGGCGGACATTGAGCTGCCAAACACAGCTAAGCGTCTTGGGCTGTGATGTTGATGCCACTGTTTTCAGACATAATATATGGTACCCTTACTGCTGACCAGATTTATTGCTACCTCTGCCATAAGGAAACCTTCTGTAGAGCTGGAGATAAATTTCGAAATACAGAAGTGTAGAAATTGGCGTTATGCATGTATTATGCATCTTACCACACTATTTTTCCATAAATTCATATTATGTCGCGGGCCCGCGCGCGTGCGTGTGTGTGTGTGTGTGTGTGTGTGTGTGTGTGTGTGTGTGTGTGTGTGTGTGTCGTCCATTAAGCTTGGGGGAGGGTCGTACATCAGGTGGGGCGCCGCGCCTCACTGATGGAAGATAAACACGTAAAACGCTGCCTCGGCCCCACTACATCACCCCAAGGCGTAGATTACACCCCACTTCCTGCCTCCTCATGCCGGGAGCAGCAACGGGAAGAAGAAGAGGAAGTTAGGCGCCTGTGTGCATATACCTCCCCCTCACCACACATACATATATCCAATTGCTTATACATGTTTATATATATATTGATGCATATAATCATATTATATATGCACATTAATACACATATTTACACACATATATATATAAACATGTGGCATCCCCCAAGGCACCAAGATGGGACCACTCTGCTTCCTTATGCTTATCAATGATCCCTAGGAGAAACCCCTGCTCGCTGGAAATATGTCGACGACTTTACTAATGGGATCAGCGTCAACAATGCTGCTCCCGACTATACCGCCCTTCAGGATTTATTGAACAGTCTCCAAAACTGGGCCACCAACAACCATGTCACCATCAACCATACCAAGACCATGGTTATGCACATCAACCTCTCCTCCGACATTGTCCCACCCCCTTCCATTACTTTAGGTCCCAACACACTCCAGGTTGTAGATTCCACTAAGCTCCTCGGCGTCACCATAGACAACAAACTAAATTGGAAAACACACGATAGTGAAGTTGTCAAATCCTCCAGTTTCCGTCTCCACCTCCTCCGCCGACTCAAGTCCCTCGGAGTTCCTGCACCCGAGCTCCTCAGTGTTTACTCAACATTCATACTTCCCAAGCTCACCTATGCCTCCCCTACCTGGTCTTCCTCCCTAAATGCCACACAACGTAAACACCTAGAAAAAGTGCAAAAGAAGGCATGCCAGATTATTCTCTCCCCTTCCTACTCCACATATCAAGAAGCGCTCAACACATTGACCCTTTCGACTCTCACTGACCATCACCACGACCTCATCTGCAAATTTGGTAAGAAGCTTCTGCACCATCCACGACACCGGCTCCTACTACCACCTGAGATCCCTAGCCCGAGAATTGCTGTTCGACACCACAACCGCATTCAGCCCATACGTGCACGAACTGATCGCTATAAGAACAGCCCAGTCCCAACCATTGTAAAAAATATCAATAACTTGTAATAAACCAGTGTATTCACTCCCAGTAAAACCTATTTCTTGTACTGTCACTATGTTGAAATGCCCTGTAGTTTGAGCTTTTACCCATCTAGTTATTATATATCTTATTTGTATCACTTATGTTACTTGAATATTATTTGTAAATCGTAACCCATTCCCCAATTATGTAACTGTATATTTTCAGCCTTCTGGCTGCTATGCTCTTTCAATAAACCGTTAATTATTATTATTATTATTACACAGACACGTTCTGTGGGACGCGTCTTCCTGCAGATGATGTTACCATTATCTCGTACAGGGAGTCTATCAAGGAAAAAAAAACCCGCCTCTAAATGTCATATAATATCCCAGCCAGCATTGCCGACCTGCAACCACGGTAACTACGCGGTAAATAATCATACTGCATGTAGCACAGAAGCAAGAACAACAAAGGCACAAAACAGTATCTCGCACAAGGAAACAACAATGAGTTAATAAAGGCCCCCGGTAACCCTAGCGGCTCCCTCTACTTTATCCTCTATCTTATTAATAACTTATCAACTTCGGCCACTATAACTATAGCAACTTACCTCATAAGCGATTAAGAAACGACAGCAGGATTGTAAGAGCAGGTGTTGGCAGGTGTCTTACTAATATCAATATGCAAATATGTGGTGAACACTAATCTCAGTCATACTGCACATTATGTTATGTACTCAGATATTTAAAATATATAATTTACAAATAAAGACACAAGTAATGGTACAAATATGTCAAAATTGCAACTACAGAGACACTAATAATGTGCAGTGTTTATCATTGCCCGTGAAGTAATTATTGTAATTTAGCTTTACTGCACTATGTCATCTGGGAACACGCGGTAAAGCACACCAACGTCTTTACAACCAACATTTAATGTTTGTATCCTCCGTATAATTATTACCTACAAAAATATATACAAAATAAATGACAGAGTTGGTCACAAACTTACACATCACATGTGTAGCAGTAATGGTGGATTCTGGAGAAAGGAATAAACTTTACTCAAGGCCAGTGTGCGGAGGAATAATGGTGAACGTGACTATATAGACAGATATAAACACAAATAGATGAACGGGTTCATGGACGAGTTCAGAGCCGGATTCAAGGGTGAACGTACACATGGACAGTCAATCATCTCTTGTGGAGGGAGGCTAAACTGCCTCTGCCTCTCCCTCCCACACGTAGCCTTGCATTTATTCGCCCACCTGCCAGGTGTAGACCCATTTGAAAGCGTAATTTCATACTAGTCACACTATCCTCCCTTACACACGCACACAATGCACCACCCATGTCATTGCCACCTCCTGCCACCGGAAGCCCCCCGCCCACCTCGCGCAGTCCGCCACTACAACAAAATTCAGCCCATAAGAGCCCGCACCGATAGATATAAGAACAGCACCATCCCATCTATTGTTAAAATAATAAACAACTCCTGATTTATGTACTGTACAGCCCTGTAAATGTATTCAATGCATATTATATCATTATGTCTAAATCAAATGTAAGTCTGTATATTTTCAGCCAATGGCTGCAACTCTATTAATAAACCGTTTATTATTATTATTATTATTATTATTATTATTATTACACACACACACACACACACACACACACACACTCACACACACTATCCTTCAGTTTCTTGACAACCACACTCCTACTACAACCACACATGGATAACAGAGAAAACATTCACATTGTTCATACGATGATATGACAAGCAAATCTAACCCCACCTAACCCCACGGGCGCGCGCGCGCACGCACGCGCACACACACGCGCGCATACACACGCGCACACACGCACACACACACACACACACACACACACACACACACACCGCACATAATACTTCATTTACAATCATACGTGCACAGCAAGCACACGCCTCTCTCACTACCCACATATACACGTCTCCCTCAAGGACATTTTCCCCCTCCAAGCACTCCATCCCTCCCCCAACCTCTTCTCCTCTTCATAAGCACACCCCCTCCTCTTCCCCTCAAGTACCCACTTCCCTCTTCCGTTCAGTCACACATCAAGCACTAGCAGCTTAAAATCGAATGATGGACCCTCTCTCCCCCCTCCCATCCACACACGAGTGTATACCAAGCACTCGTAGCCTAAAACCATATTAAAGTCTACTCACCTTCACATAATGATCACGTGTCATAATTCCTCTCGCTTCTACGTCAACATATCAACCACTCAATTCTCTCCACCCAAAGAGGCTCAAATTTTTTTTCTTCTTCTTTCACCAATCCCTCCCCCCCTCTTCTTCCCTCAACCACACACCACCAGCAAACATTCATCATCACAATTGAGTGTGTCATTATCTACAAGCCACCTCCCTCAAGTCTATCATCCACAATCACACACAAACTCTCCTCCCCAACCACACTGTCCCTCCCTTCACCACCTTTTAATTCTCACATACCAACCATTCTTATCTCCCTTAATTAATCAACCTCCCTCATCCCTATCCACACTGCATCTACCCTTCCCCAACCACACTGCACCTATCCTCTCACCTCATCTCCTCATTCCCACATACCAACCATTCCCCCACTTCCCTCATTTAATCACCCATCGCATCTCCCCCCCCCCCACAACTGGCCATAAGCTCTGGCCTGTCGAGTCTTCAACTGAGGAGCTTTGTTACCGATGGTGCTTCAGGTGGTGCTATTAGGGTCGCCGCTCCTTAAGTTGGTCCAGGTCACTGCCCCTCCTCCTCCCCCTGCTGCTGACCCCTCACTGAGAATCATGAACTCTGATCTAGAAGAACTGAGAAATGCAGAGAGACCTGGGAGTTGAAGCATTAGTAAATATGACAAATTTTGTGACAAGAGGTACTGGTATGGCCAGCATAAGGACAGAACCAGACAGTGATGTAGTCGTGGCCAGAATTAGGCTAGGATACAGACACATCTGGCAAGCTAGTAACGCTGTACCCATCCCGGAACACCCAGCATGTAAACTTTGTGATATACCTTTAAAGCATACACTTGGACATTATATTATTGAATGTGACGCTGTCAGAGACTTCAGGCCACCTGGCTTATTGTATCTTGAACTTTGTAATTACTACATTGAATCAGAAGTGCTTGACGACATTCTTGCTGTTTATCCAAAATTTGCTAGCCCACACTGATTAGTCTTCAATTAGAATATGACGCCTACTGTATATGAGCCACTGTCCTGCATGGCAGTGAACAGTGACATCACCCACATAACTCTGACCTATATATACTGTTAATGAATAAGATCCATTTCTTTGTGTATGAACCTCTGTCCTGCGTGGCAGTGAAAAGTGATACCACCCTCAGTGTCAAGACCTGACTGAATTACTCAGAATAGGCAAACTGTACTCCAAGCTTTGTCAATATATTTGTTAACCGTTAATCACCTCCTCCTCCTCCTCCTCCTCCTCCTCCTTCCCCTGCCAACCCCTTCTTCTCCTGCTGGCTCCTACACCCTCATCACCACCTCTCGTTACTCCTGTGTGTTTCCCTTCCTGTCTTCATCAGTCTGTCTCTTTGATCTTGTTTATGTGTTGCGTATATCTCAACCCCTCCCCTACTCTCATTCTCCCCCGCTCCCTCCCTCATCTGTTTATCCTTATTTATCTACATCTACAAATGCTTGTCTTTCTTAATCTTCTCCTATCTCCCTGTCTCCTTCCATCTTTACCTACAACTCTCTTTCTCTCACTCGGTTTCGCTAATCTCACATTTTTTTTTCGTTCCTTACTCTCCCTCCCCTCTGTTGCATTCCCTTCCATTACCCTGTTTTCCTTCCCATTCGGCTTACATGTCCGTATCAACGTCTGTCCCTCCCCTCTCGTCTTGTTGCTGCCCATCATACTTTCTCCCCTCTCTTTGTCTCTTCTCCTACGTTTATCTCATGTATTCCTTTATCTTCTTGTGACCCAATTATCTCATTTCTTTACCCATGTACTTCTTC
This sequence comes from Homarus americanus, assembly GCF_018991925.1. Lineage (NCBI taxonomy): Eukaryota > Metazoa > Arthropoda > Malacostraca > Decapoda > Nephropidae > Homarus > Homarus americanus. Next base: position 244,669 of record NW_024713681.1, read on the forward strand.
TTACCTCCTCTCTTTTTACCTATCATTTATCTCCGTGTGTGTGTGTGTGTGTGTGTGTGTGTGTGTGTGTGTGTGCTTTATTCTATATTGCTTGCTGTCTCCCTTCTTTATCTGTTTTTTCATCTCTTACACTCCGTTATCACGTCGTTTCTATTCTCAGTTTTCCACGTCCCATCAAGATTCTGATCATTTCAATTACAATGACGATGTTGATCAGGAGAACGGTGACGCTAATGACGATGATGATGATGATGATGATGATGATGATGATGATGATGATGATGATGATGGTAATAAAGAAACAAATTGATAACGTTGATGATAACTTACGGTAATAAGAGTTGAAATACTAACGCACTAAATATTATGCTAAAACTATCTAAAACAAAATAAAAACACATACACAATTATCTTATCATGTATTGACTAGTATATAAAATTTATAATAATTATCTGATATTACTCCTTCAAATTTCTTTATTACAAGTTGTCTTATTTTACGTTCAGTTTTCTCTACGCCTTTAGAAATATTTTTTGTTGGATGTATCTAAATTATTCTATGTAGGAGATGAACCCTTGAACTAAAACATTATATAAAATTATGTATTTCAACTTTACATAAATGAGCAATATTTCAACCTTTATTATGTTTATGAATATTCATTAATAATAATTCACCGTAAACTTTTGTTGTTGTGGACAGATGGTATACGTTTTGGTGTGTGTGTGTGTGTGTGTGTGTGTGTGTGTGTGTGGCAGGAGACATTACTTCATCCTGTGTGGTCAACGTTATGTGCTGGTGGCTACAGCTAGGGTGAGTTAAGGATCCCCCTTGTTCCGATATCTTGACGTTATCCTCTGCCAAATGAATAATGTTATAATATCGGAATGTTATCTTCGTGGTAGTTAAAGTTAAGATAGGTCAGGTTGATATTCCACTTGTACCGATATCATAACGTTAAGGTTGGTTAGGTTAGGTTAGGTTAGGTTAGGTTAGGTTAAGTATTCCATTTGTAACTATATCGTAAAGTTATCTTCTGCCCACCACCTGGTTAACCTTACGATATCGGAGAGAGAAGTCGATAAGGTTGAAATACCAATAATTAAAAACGGAATATTATCTTAGTCTTCAAATTGTTAATGTTCTTCATGTCTTCACGTTAACCTCTGTCGCTTTTCATTTGTGAAGTTGTTATTTGGAACACTTCCCGGTAGTTGCTCTGAAGATCTGAAAAATCTCCAGAAAAACATCCTGTTGACTCGACGACTGTAAAAAACTCACGAATGATGAAACAAGTAAAAGTGCACCAAATATTTTTTGTGTGTACGTCGCTTTCGTTAAAAAAAATTAAAAGGTTTGTTTTTATATTGGTTCATTGTAAACTTTGGTGAGTGGCAGGCGAGTGGATACAGAGCCTGGGGCACCCCTAGTCCCCCATAGGAATGGACACCTGACTTTATATCAAGCTTGTATTAATTTTCTAACTACGCAACTCATCCAAAAGAAAATTTTTCTGGCTGTGTTTCCCACTGACATAAGAAAAAAAAACAATGGAAGAACACTGATGGAAGAGACGCGGGTGAGGAAAAGTCACTTAATAAATTCAGACCGGGAGAGTCATTCACAATTTACAACCAGTGTTAATAGGGACAGGTAATGTCATTAAGGTGTCAATAGAGACTCATTCATAAATCATTACGAGTGTCAGGAGCGATATTAAACGTTATTTACAAAGCGCGACAATAGTCATAAGTGAAAGATATTCATATTAAAAACAGGTTTCATTAGTCACACTACACCGAGTGAAAGTGTGTTGGCGTTGTTAGTGTGTGAACGTGTCCCGAATCTAAGAGTGAGGCAAAGGTAAAAGTATGTACTGTAGGTGTCTATCTAAAGAGGCACAGATGTCAAGGTGTGCAGGTGTATCAAGAGTAAAGAGTGACACACAGATGGTAAGGTGTACAGGTGTCGTGGTGGCGGTGGTTCTGGAACTCCCCCATCCAGGTGACAAAGGCTCATAATTCACAAAGTTTCTGCACGGGGATCAAGGAAGATTATTCTCGGCGGGCCCTCAACAACATTTTTTTTTCTTATATGTCAAGATGAAGGGAAGGGTAGGATGAGGTTTTATGAAGTTTTCTAGCAGTAAACGGGCACGGCGGCCGAGTGAATACGGGGCTCGCCTTCTGTCCCAAAGGTCACTGGTTCGATTGTTGACCAGATAGGCTATGCAGGAAACGATTGTATTATTTTTTTTACTTACATAACAACGATAGGTTAATCCAAAATGGCCGAACGCAGAGCACTACCTACGATAAACTCGGCTGTTTGTTTCTTATGTATAAACAGAGGAAACATTTTTACGTTATACAACGAAATAACAAACGTAGCCAAGATCTCAGTAAGTAAATAAACCTTAGCTTGAGTCACTTATCGCAAAACGGAAAATAAAAATTGAAGCCATAATTTTAAGGAGTCGGAAATGCGATAACAGTTTACGACTTGGCGTCAGCTCTGCCTCTGTAAAAAGAGGACTTGCGATTGCACAGCCATAAGCAGTCACATTCCCGGCAGCTAGCTATTAGTGCCATAACGACCCGAGTTTAGGGCTTAAGATAGTGCCACCTGACGAGGCTTTAGTAGGGGCCCATCCCTGCACCTGTCCGCTTGGTGTTACTGGACTGACGCTCGAGCACAATCAGCTCCTGGCGAAGCGATGCAGACTGACCATCACCTAGGTCTTCCTTAATCGCTGAGTAACAACTTGGTTCGGTGGCCTGTTGGTATATGAAGAACAGCAGCCAACTGCTTCTGACGGCGCAGATGGGGAAGGAATATGAGCCAGCTGTTGACTGCTCAGCTAACGGAAAACCACGAATCACTTGGCATCTGAGAAAGAATGAGCACGAACGCACAGTCAACCATCTGCTGATCGTATAAATAGAGAAGTTAACCAGCTTCTGACTCTACAGATGGAGACGTATGAGCCACCCGTCACCCAGCTGGCGACGCTGTAGCTGGTGGAGGCTGAGCCGGCCCTCTATCACGAGGTAGATGAACCTAGTCGCCAGCCGCTCATAAAACTCGGTGTTAGGGATAAGGGTGGACCGACGGGGCAGGGAAGAGGAGGAAGGGGGAAGGGAGGAAGGAGGGGGACAAGGGCCCCCTTGTCTCACCCCCTACACACTTCATGAGGTAGCCTCCTGGTTTATCCTGACCGACACTAATTTCGTCATTGAGAACGGTCTCTTTATTACGCCTCCAGGCCAATTTGTTTCTGTCTCGATCCCGCTGACTTTATTTAGTTGGAGATAATTTATCTTATGACTGCGGAGATCTGGATTTGAGGATAACAAAATAGATAAAAATAAGATTACTACATTCACCAATTATAGAAAAAATCTAGTAATTTTCATTAATTTCAACGATATATTTATAACAGCTCGGAGAAGCCAACCAATACACTGGGTGTGAGAAAACGTCTTAATTGAGGTTTCCACACACTTGTGGTTTATAATGAGTAAATATCTAAGGAATGCCAAGAGGGTTAGCGGCCCTGGATATGGTGCTGAGAACCTCCTTGTTAACCACAGTCTGGGGGGAAATGCCCGACGACAACACACCCTCTCACGCGTCTGACCTACATCGTGGAACACATGACGAGACCATCCGGTGAAAGTTACTCGCTCTAGATACTAACTAGAATTACTAAGAAAAACAATAAAGCTACGAGAAAAAATGGTTGGCTTTACCAGACTCACAACCTCCCTCTCGGACGGAGAAGTATACCAGAGAACCTCTCCCTGTGACCATTAGGCAAGGAGAGGACAACATGACCTCAAGAAAGCCTCTTCCTCTGGATTCACCAGGTTTTTGCGTTAGGTCGACTTAAAGAATCATCAAAGAAGTTGTTTATCAAGTAGTGAAGGTAACTATTGTCATTTTGATATATTGTTAACTAAAAATAAAAGATCTTTCACTTCCCTTCACCCAAATTTTAAATTTATCTTAATAACCAACACCTGACCCGATTTCCAAATTTTGTCAAAATCAGTCAAGGCGTTTTATTGTTTTTAGAGAAGGAGAAGAATATTGGTTCGGATCTTGGCCCGTGACCCGTAATGAACTTTGACCTACCTGTTTTTACTTTTCCAAAATCACGTTTTTCCCTCAGTCAGCACACAGTCCATCAGCAAGTTTCATTTGAACTTATTCACTCGGTTTTTTTTAATACATTTTTTGCACGCACGCACGCACACGCAACGTATGTGGATTACTAGGTCTAAATAGTTTACATAATGTTTATCGCCAAAGTATGCAAACTTTCTGCATTATTTTGATGAGGAAAACAAAAACTATTACAACGTACACGGGGGAGGATATCCTGGCATGCATATTCAGAATTAATTAACCACTATTTATGATAAAGAGATAATGGCCTTATTTTTACATGTTTGGTCCGTATATAATAAACACATATAAGGGTGATGCTTCAGGTGACAAGGACCAACCCGACGGAGAACTCTGACCTCTAACCTTGATCTATGACCTCCTGAATTACACCACTTCCTCCTTGGTCACCCGCCATGCCATCTGTAGAGTTTCAACAAAATCGGATGAATAGTTTTTTGTTTTTATATATTTATATTGGTTCACGAACAGACATAAAGGCGAAGAAGCCAAACACTGAAACAAAGCGACAGTAGTATCCCGTGATGTCCTGTATGCGGGGCTGAATTGACTTGCATTGAGCAAACAACCAGTTACAAGTATGCGGACACTACTACTGTTACTGTCACGGCTGCTGCAACTCGTTTTTTGAGCATTGTTTGTTCATCCCGTTTTGTCGCTGTTTCTACCATAAGTATCTTACTGTCTATCTAAAGCAGTTGACCGCAGCGCTATTTACACAGCGCCACTTACACAGCATCAGTTACACAGCGCCGCTTACGCAGTGCCTCTTGCACAGCGCCACTTACAGTGCCACTTACATACCCGCACAGCGCCTCTTAAACAGCGCCACTTATACAGCGCCTCTTAAACAGCGTCACTTATACAGGGCCTCAGCAGCGCCACTTATACAGCGCCACCCACTCTCTGCAGTTCCTGTTTAAAGGTTACATTAAATAATTGTACAAACCTGACATTCCTGCCCCATCCTTTGTCGTGGATGTACATTTATAGTGAGCGGTTCTGTTTTTCTCACTTCTAGGTCCGTTACACGATGCAGTGGTGCTTTCCTTTCAGCTGAAGTGATTCTGGTCTGCCCACGGCTAGCTTGCGGTCTTCCTTGGGTTGCTCAAAGCTACAATGCATGAGGTTTTTCTTGGGTCTATAGACGCCAAGAATGGGGAGGTTCTTGTCCTGTTCAAAACGAAGGAGCAGATCTTTCATGGCTCTGTCCAGCAATGGCTAGGATGTAGGTCCTTCTTGGTCTGTTCACACATGGGACGTAAGCGGTCATGTTCTGGGCTGCTCATGGCTAGGGTATGGGTCTTTCATTGGTCTGCATAAGTTAGGGATGAGGCCTTTCCTTGTCTGTTCACAACTAAGATGCAAGTTTATCGAGGTTTGGGCCGAGGACGTCATATTCTCTCGTAACCAAAGGTGTTTTCTGAACTTTGGATTTAAAGGGAAAAACAACACGAATATTTGAGAATCCGGACACAACTCTTGTTAAATCATCGTCCCCAAAGGTGGTGATAAGCAATGGTGTGGTAGATAGTAGTGACAATTAGTGGTGTGTTAAGTAGGTAATGATGGTGATAGTGAATGATTCGGTACATTGTGGTAATGAATTGTGTGGCAGGTGGTAGTTAGATTATCATCCTCACAGTTAAACCATCGTCATCAAAGTGTAAAACCATCGTCCTCTAAGAGTTAAACCATCGTCATCTAGGAGTTAAACCATCGTCCTCACAGTTAAACCATCATCCTCAAAGTGTTAATCCTCCGACTGTTATGGTACAGCATACTCCATCTGGCTCCAGTTACGTTACATTAACTTGCTGTTCTTGTGCTTAATCTGCTTCTACTTTTGTTACTCTCAGCCAGGTGGTGCTCTAGTGTTCTGTGATCTATTAGAGGAGCTGGAGACGTGCCACCCTGTACTACACGTCAAACCAGACTAATACTACTCATGACAGATGGTCCAAAGCCAATGTTGCCAGCACTGAGAGGTGGAGTACACGGCCCTACCCCCTCCTCCAACACCTCCCAGAAGCCTCATACATTACCAGGAATTACTCCAGCAGGTAATTAAAGGGTCAGGGCACAGTGGATGGCGTTGGCAACACTGAGGAGGAGGAGGTGGGGGAGTAGGGAAGGTAGAAAGTGTGAAAGAAAGGGGCGAGGGAAAGGGGCGATGGAATGGAGATGGGAAGGGGTAGTAGGAGAATAGGAGGCCTCAGCAACACTCACCCCCTTCAGTTCAACAACAACAGCACCCGCTATGTGTACAACATTGATTTAGCCATTTCCTGTACAAGTTCATTTATCTGGCCAGCCACTGTACCTTCTCACCCCTCCGTCTCTCCCCCTCCCTCACTCACTCCCTCCCTCCCTTGCCAGTGGGTTTTCCTCCCTTCCTTAGTGTCCCGTTTATTGCCCTCTTCTCTTCTCTTCTCTTCTTCCGACTCCCTCTCCGTGCCTCCCTCTTTCCTTTCTTCCCTCTCCCAGTCTCCCTCCCTCTCCCTGCCAGGCTGACTGGGTTGGCTGCGTAGCCTCAGGCCCCAGACCACCTTCGCTTTGGCTTGCGTTTATCACGGCTTTAGGCTGGTGGCACAGTCAGGGGAGGAGGGGGGGAGTGGGTGAAGGAGGGGAGTCTGAGAGAGAGGGGGGGGAGAAGGAGGGTAGGAAAACAAGGAGGGAGAGAGGAAGGAAAGGGAGAAAGGACAGGAAGGGTGAAATTATTATATACGCGGATTTTTTCCCTGGTTGTCACAGTTCATTCAATGACACTCAACATCAACATTATCCCTCAAATGGACATGAATCTGTTTTTGTGTGGGGAGATATCAGATATTATAAACGTCTTTCTCTACGCTCAAGTACAGGGAAGATCAAATGAAACCTCTTAACCATCAATTTAATCAGTAATTCAATCTATCCACGGAGCGAAAATAACCCTTCAAACCACTAAACTATCTTTCAATCCAAATATAGATGAGATCAACCTATTCCTCTAGCCACTTCAATATACTTTCAATCCACCTAAAGAGAAAATTTCAAACTATCCCTCTAATTCCTAACCTGTCTTTCAATCCATCCATTACAAGACGAGTCAATCTATTCCTCTAGCTACAGACCATATCCTTCAATCCACTCATAATACGGCTTCTACCGTTCCTCCACCCATCAACTATACTTCAACCCATCACGTCTTAACACCCCCAACGGAGCAGGCATGGTGGATGTACAGTACTTAACCCAGCTATGAATGGTGGCTGGCTGGTACTGGACACACGGCTCAGTGATATTTACTCCTGACATTAAACTGCATTCTTTGTCACAGGCTGGGAGCTCCTACATGAACTTGTGTCTACTGAAGGCCTTTGTCTCCTCCACTTACCGTTGCGTCTCCTCCACTTACCGTTGCATCTCCTCCACTTACTGTTGCGTCTCCTCCACTTACCGTTGCATCTCCTCCACCTACCGTCACACTAAGTTCGTTTCTCCACTTACAAAATTGATAGTATTACGAATCAGCACCTCAACCTACTATAAATTCTCACATTACTGTAATTTATGTAATACTCCACATCTCCCCATTACAGTTACAGCTCCTGTAATACTCCACATCTCCCCATTACAGTTACAACAACTGTAATACTCCACATCTCTCCATTACAGTTACAGCTCCTGTAATACTCCACATCTCCCCATTACAGTTACAGCTCCTGTAATGCTCCACATCTCCCATTACAGTTACAGCTCTGTAATACTCCACATCTCCCATTACAGTTACAGCTCCTGTAATACTCCACATCTCCCCATTACAGTTACAACTCCTGTAATGCTCACATCTCCCCATTACAGTTACAACTCCTGTAATGCTCACATCTCCCCATTACAGTTACAACTCCTGTAATGCTCCACATCTCCCCATTACAGTTACAACTCCTGTAATGCTCACATCTCCCCATTACAGTTACAACTCTGTAATACTCCCGTTTCCCCATTACAGTTACAGCTCCTGTAATGCTCCACATCTCCCCATTACAGTTACAGCTCCTGTAATGCTCCACATCTCCCCATTACAGTTACAGCTCCTGTAATGCTCCACATCTCCCATTACAGTTACAGCTCCTGTAATGCTCCACATTTCCCCATTACAAGTTACAGCTCCTGTAATGCTCCACATCTCTACATTACAGTTACAGCTCAGTAATACTCCATCTCCCCATTACAGTTACAGCTCCTGTAATGCTCACATCTCCCCATTACAGATACAGCTCTACTGTATTCACATTTCCCCATTACAGTTACAGCTCCTGTGCTCACATCTCCCACATTACAGTTACAGCTCCTGTAGTACTCACATCTCCCCATTACAGCTACAGATCCTGTAATGCTCCACATCTCCCCATTACAGTTACAACTCCTGTAATGCTCCACATCCCATTACAGTTACAGCTCCTGTAATGCTCCACATCTCCACATTACAGTTACAGCTCTGTAATACTCACATCTCCCTTATTACAGTTACAGCTCCTGTAGTACTCACATCTCCCCATTACAGTTACAGCTCCTGTAATGCTCACATCTCCCCATTACAGTTACAGCTCCTGTAATACTCCACATCTCCCCATTGCAGTTACAGCTCCTGTAATGCTCACATCTCCCCATTACAGTTACAACACCTGTAATACTCACGTCTCCCCATTACAGTCACAGCTCCTGTAATGCTCCACACTCCCCATTACAGTTATAGCTCCAGTAATGCTCCACATCTCCCCATTACAGTTACAGCTCCTGTAATGCTCCACATCTCCCATTACAGTTACAACACCTGTAATGCTCACATCTCCCCATTACAGTTACAACACCTGTAATGCTCCACATCTCCCCATTACAGTTATAGCTCAGTAATGCTCCACATCTCCCCATTACAGTTACAGCTCCTGTAATACTCCACATCTCCCATTACAGTTACAGCTCTGTAATGCTCACATCTCCCATTACAGTTACAGCTCCTATAATGCTCCACATCTCCCCATTACAGTTACAACACCTGTAATGCTCACATCTCCCATTACAGTTATAGCTCCAGTAATGCTCCACGTCTCCCCATTACAGTTACAACACCTGCAATGCTCCACGTCTCCCCATTACAGTTACAACACCTGCAATGCTCCACATCTCCCCATTACAGTTACAACACCTGTAATACTCCACATCTCCCCATTACAGTTACAACACCTGTAATACTCCACATCTCCCCATTACAGTTACAACACCTGTAATACTCCACATCTCCCCATTACAGTTACAACACCTGTAATACTCCACATCTCCCCATTACAGTTACAACACCTGTAATACTCCACATCTCCCCATTACAGTTACAACACCTGTAATACTCCACGTCTCCCCCATTACAGTTATTACACTCCAGCACCTCCCAGACGCTGCCGACCTCGACAAAATGTAACCAACACGTCTCCAAACTTAATTTTCTTCTAAAAGAACAAAAAAAATATATCCGGACGGTCGTGCCTCGGCTTTCTTGTCTCGACGCTGAGAGGCCTTTCACTCCATGTTTCCTGGAGAATCTTGAGCGTTACCAAAGTCGATTTCCCATTAAATTCTGTCACGGTAGCACAGCGGCGCGCGCGCGCACACACACACACCTCTCAGTATAGTAAATACGTTCTCAAATAGTATTTTATTCTTTAGAATTCATCTAATCTTTATCAAACAAGCCTACAATTTACACACACACACAAATAAAAATTAATAAAAAAAAATTATAATCAAATAAAACAAATCAATAAATAAATTACTAAAAATATCTTTGACTCTTCTATACAAAACAAAATATGATCCCCAAATCACTTCGTCAACGACAAATTCTCTCTTCCAATTCCTGCAGGTTACCACACAGATCTCCCAGGACCTGCATCTTGCCAGCTTAATTTTCCGGGTAAATTCTCGCTCTAACTCAGGTCTTCCTCCCCCGAGACCTGGCACAGTAGCTTCCTCCTCAAGACTCCCGACACCAAGTCCTTCCTTAATGATCTTCCGTCTAGAGGATTTCTGACAGTAACTTTCTTCCCTCCCAGAGGTCAAATAAGCTGGCGGTAAGACAGTGCCGCGGTGGGCTCACTCCTTCCACGGGTCAGTTTACCCGGCGTAACAGTGTGATTGTCGGTCTTAATTACCCATGCGGGAAAGTCAACAGAGCCGCCGCCTCCCAACTCGCCCGGTTAATGCCGTAGAAATGTTGTTGACTTTGGCTCCAGTTGATGTTAATGTTCTGGGGTTTCTGCCTTGTTGATAATTTTGTTAATTTCCGCTTGAAATGGCGTGGGTTTAACAACTTTGTTAATATGCTTATGAATATGCACGTGTAAATGTGTGGTACAGTGCACACACACACACACACACGTGAGTGTGTGTGTGTGTGTGTGTGTGAGTGTGTGTGTGTGTGTGTGTGTGTGTGTGTGTGTGTAAACAGACACAGGTGTTGCGTTGGCGTTTGTCATTGTCGTAAAATTAGATGAATATATTAAACTGCCTAATAAAGAACTACACCGACGAAATTGTTTAACGACGATTTATATTATTGTATTGTGATGATATTAATTTTCAGTAATACTTTAAATTGCTTGATGGTATTGTAAACATGACAACAAATATATAATATATATATATATATATATATATATATATATATATATATATATATATATATATATATATATATATATATATATATATCCTGTACGAACTAAAATCTTACTAAATTAAGTTTGCCGCAGGAATGCACAATACTTCCTCAAGATAAATAGTGCTGCCACTGCTGCTGCCTGATAATTTTGTTAATTTACGCATTATATACGACGCTGCACTGCGGCCTTGTTAATAACTTGGCTAATTTACGCAAGATTCATTGAGGTGTCCAGCTGTCACGTTAATAATCTGGTTAATTTACTCCTCACCAGCAGGTTCTTCTTTTCTTCACTGATTGGATAACTTATTGTTAATGTTTCTTACCGAACACTTAATTAGTGAGTAACTTGTTTACTCATATGTGCTCAACTGTTACTTACTCATTTGATCAACTCACTGTTCGTTTACTTAAATAATCCACCTATATATTTACCTGGTACACTTACATACATACATACATACATACATACATACAACGCAATAAGGTCCTGGTTCCTAATCTAACCCAAACAAAACACAACTGTCGGCTGCCACATCGATACCCAACAAGTAAACAAGAGGGGGCTATCTTACTACACCGTCTCTCACTTACATTAAAAAAGATAAAAAAAACTTGTGAATTTACTAACACACACAAATGTTTACAGGGTGTTTTAAATCTGGGGTAGAGCTAATTAAGACAGCGAGGGCGTCTCTCCGTGTAACTTTAGCCATTTCTTACCATTTACTATCTGAGAGTCAACACGGAGATGTGTACAAGGGATTTGATGAAAAAGAGAGAAAAGATAGATAGGATGAAAGGAATGAATGGATAAATATCAGAGAAGAAATAAAATAAATAACAAAGGGAAAGTACAAGAAAGAAAGAGAGAGACTGTGTGTGTGTGTGTGTGTGTGTGTGTGTGTGTGTGTTTCTCACCCAACTGAATAATTCGTATTAATTCTGACATTTTTTTCCGTCTATGAGTCACCAACTAGAAGGAAACCTGAGACTTATTGACCTCTTAACATAAGGTCGCGGTTCCCCTCCCACCATCTCTATAGGCTCATTGTCGAACTACCCGCATAGGCCTGTGTATTTTGAGCTACCACCATCATCACCACTACTACCACAATCATCATCACCATTATTATTGTTGCTCCTGCTACTATTATCATTACTATTACTACCGCCATTACCATTACTACCACCACCATCACTACTGCTTCCGCCGCCGTCTCCCCCACCACTATTATTACCACACTCGTAAGGCAACAGCCACAACCACCATTCCTCCCATGGCACCGGCTACCATTACCATGATTAACAACCTAACTACCATAAAAAAACACGGCCACTACCATTGCCCAGCAGCACCGCGGAGAGCATTCGAATAACGCGAAGGAAAAGAGAAAGAAAGAGAGACAAGAGGAGAAAAATAACTTAATAGAGATATATAAAGGCAATAACGCGGACCATTGTGTTCTCCTCTCTCCTTCGTTCTGTCTGTTTATCTGTATGTCTGGCTGTGTGTGTGTGTGTGTGTGTGTGTGTGTGTGTGTGTGTGTGTGTGTGTGTGTGTGTGTGTGTGTGTGTGTGTGTGTGTGTGTGTGTGTGTGTGTGTGTGTGTGTGTGTGTGTGTGTGTGTGTGTGTGTGTGTGTGTACTGTTATAGGCTATAGCCAGTAAACAGCACATGCATAAAAACATCTCTCCTATTTCCTTTAAGCAATCCAACTCTGAAAAAATAAACTTCAATATCTAAAACCAACTAAAGAGTCTTAAAAAAAAAAACCCTGTCTAACTAACCATCTCACTATGGTATATAAAAAGAAATCCCCCTCCCCCCCCCTAACCCCCCAAAAAAATCCCTTAATACCAGAAAAATGGTGAACACTGCATTGTATTCTGTAGTTTAATTTGATTTCCGTGGGACTGAAACCGCACACACACACAATC